>NC_057800.1:220271864-220291119 GCF_018294505.1 Triticum aestivum | reverse complement strand
ACCTCCGCCGCCCCGCCGCGGTTCCTCGACGCTGGCGACCCGGCCGCGCCTCGCCCCCTCGTCGTCCAGCGGCCCGCCGCCCTCCGTCGTCCTCCTCCTCGACCTCCGACCTCGGCTCCGGTGACGTTGAACATCGGGAGGCGCGCCAGCTATAGTAACTCCGGCGAGATCCGATCTGGATCTGGAAACCCTAGGGGTTGACTTTCTCGTTCCTAACCCTATTTATTTTGCTATGTTCATCATGTCGTAACTTTGCATCCGTAGATCCGTTTTGGGCTTGTAGCATATCAAAATGTTCGCCTCAAAGAGTACATCATTTCATCTCATTGCATCATTTTCATTTGAGTTCATCTTGATGCCCGAAATGCTATTGGAAGAGTGCTATTTGAGTTAATTGTCAGATCTGCTGCTCCAAATAGCTATTTGTCATTTTTGCCATGATTAATGTGTGCATGATATGCCCCTGAGCTCTTCATGAGTTTTGTTATATGCTTTGTCATCTTTCCAGAGGTGCCATCCATGTATTTTGGTGATGTGTGTGGTGACTAGCACAAGCTTGCAAAGTGGTTCATTCGTTAATGCCGATTTCAGGGACTTAGCAATTCCACTAAGTCCTTGGACTGTTTTTATCAATATGCCATATGTCACGTTGTTTCCTAGTGATTCGTGCCTCTTTTGAGGATTATCAGTAAGGATGATTTGTTAATATTGTAGTGCTCTATCCATCCATGTCTTTGTTTACAATTATGGAGCACCCTAGCTTGAGTCAATCGAGCTCTACTTTTGCTATTTCGTGAATTTGGGCAGATTGTCTACTTGTTAGCGATTTTGCCGAGGATGTTGTAGTTGATCCGTGCATGCTAGGTTATTGTTCTTGCCATGTCTAGCTTGTATAATGTGTATTCTTGATGGGTGTATGCTTATATTGTCATGACATCCTCTGTAGTGAGTGCATCGAGTTCGTAAATATGCCTACTTGATATCTGATTTGCATGCTCCAGCTTTCACTAAGTCTGTGATCTGATTATGTTTTTGCCATGTTCACATGCTTGCAATTGTATTTTCTGATCCCTTTTGGCTAAAGGTCACTAAGGGACTTTTGTTAAGCTCTTTGAGTAGCTCCATGCCATGCTTTAATTTGCCATGTTCAGTCCCTCTAGCATATAGTTTTCATGCTCCAAATTGTGCTATCTGATCTGAAATTCCAGACAAGTGTTAATTTCACTAAGTCTGAAATTTGTTTACCAATTGCACTTTTGCCATGCTTGTTTGAACCTGTTAATGAATGAATTGGCCATAGCTCAGTGTTCATGTTTTGTTAAACTTCATGAATGGATCCCTGACATGTATTTTCTTGCCATGTTTGGGTGCTGTAGCATGTTTAGCTTGTTGCATTTAGATGGCTACTTGCTGTATATCGCAGACCGGTGCCATATTTGAATTGCTTGCCATTTCCAAACCGTGTCTCCGATTCTGGTGTTCTTTATACCGATTTCAACCGAAATCACCTCACGTTTCTAGTGGCACACTTGGATTTCCAAGTTGAGGCCAGGTTCATTCATTCCTTGTCAAATCTTGCATATGTATCACATATCGCATCCCGCATAGCATACCATGTTTGCATCATGTTGTTTGAGTTTGCACGTGGTTGATTGTGTCCTTTTTGCTTGTTTGTCTTGTTTGGGTAGAGCCGGGAGACGAATTCGCTAACGAGGATCCCGTTGAGTTTGCTTTCGAGGATCCAGTCAACTCTTACAACTTTGCAGGCAAGATGATCATACCCTCGAAATCACTTCTATCTTTGCTTTGCTAGATGCTCGCTCTTTTGCTATGCCTATGCTATGACGCCTACCACTTGCTTATCATGCCTCCCAAATTGTCATGTCAAACCTCTAACCCACCATGTCCTAGCAAACCGTTGATTGGCTATGTTACCGCTTTGCTCAGCCCCTCTTATAGCGTTGCTAGTTGCAGGTGAAGATTGGAGACCGTTCCTTATTGGAACATTATTTTCTTGTTTGGGATATCATTATATTATCTTGTTATCTTAATGCTTCTATATACTTGGTAAAGGGTGGAAGGCTCGGCCTTTTGCCTAGTGTTTTGTTCCAGTCTTGCCGCCCTAGTTTCCTTTATATCGGTGTTATGTTCCCGGATTTTTGCGTTCCTTACGCGGTTGGGTGATAATGGGAACCCCTTGACAGTTCGCCTTGAATAAAGCTTTTCCATCAGTGCCCAACCTTGGTTTTACCATTTGCCACCTAGCCTCTTTTTCCCTTGGGTTTCCGGAGCCCGAGGGTCATCTTATTTTAAACCCCCTGGGCCAGTGCTCCTCTGAGTGTTGGTCCAACCAAGCGATGTTCGGGGCTACCAGGGGCAACTCTGGGCTGGCCTACCCGACGTCTGGCTCATCTGAGTGTGCCCTGAGAACGAGATATGTGCAGCTCCTATCGGGATTTGTCGGCACATTCGGGCGGTGTTGCTGGATTTGTTTTAACTTGTCGAAGTGTCTTGTAGAACCGGGATACCGAGCCTGATCGGAATGTCTCGGGAGAAGGTATATCCTTCGTTGACCGTGAGAGCTTGTCATGGGCTAAGTTGGGGCTCCCATGCAGGGATTTGAACTTTCAAAAGCCGTGCCCGCGGTTATGGGCAGATGGGAATTTGTTAATGTCCGGTTGTAGATAACTTGAACCTTAACTTAATTAAAATGTATCAACGGTGTGTGTTACCGTGATGGTCTCTTCTCGGCGGAGTCCAGGAAGTGAACACGGTGTTGGAGTAATGCTTGCCACAGGTTTGTTCTCTAGTTATTCGTTCGCGCGTTGCCTTCTCTTCTCGCTCTCTTTTGCGAACAGGTTAGCCACCATATATGCTAGTCGCTTGCTGCAGCTCCACATATTTACCTTGCCTTACCTATAAGCTTAAATAGTCTTGATCGCGAGGGTGCGAGATTGTTGAGTTCCTGTGGCTCACAGATTACTTCCAAACCAGATGCAGGGCCAGACGACTCCGTTCCAGATGACGCGCTTGAGCTCAAGTGGGAGTTCGACGAGGACTCACGCCGTTACTATGTGTCTTTCCCTGATGATCAGTAGTGGTGCCCAGTTGGGGCGATCGGGACCGTGTCGCATGTTGGGTTGATCTTTTATTTTGGCACCATAGTCGGGCCATGAGTGATTGGTTGATGTAATGCTATTTATGTACTTTGTTTGACGTGGCGAGTGTAATCCAACTATGTACCGTCCCCTTTTATTCTCTATATTACATGGGATGTTGTGAAGATTACCTTACTTGCGACATTGCTTTCAATGCGGTTATGCCTCTAAGTCATGCTTCGACACGTAGGAGATATAGCCGCATCGAGGGCGTTACACTAACCCGTCGCGATGGCTCCACGACTAAGTCCTTTCACTAGGACATCTGCCGTGACAATTCCACGACAGGATCCATGTATGAGAACAAAGTGTGGACTTTGGTTGACTTACCCGATGATCAGCAAGCCATAGAGAATAAATGGATCTTCAAGAAGAAGACTGACGCTGACGGTAATCTTACAATCTACAAAGCTCGACTTGTTGCAAAAGGTTTTCGACAAGTTCAAGGAGTTGACTACGATGAGACCTTCTCACCCATAGCGATGCTTAAGTCCATCCGAATCATGTTAGCAATTACCGCATTTTATGATTATGAAATTTGGCAAATGGATGTCAAAACTGCATTCCTTAATGGATATCTTAAAGAAGAGTTGTATATGATGCAACCAGAAGGTTTTGTCGATCCAAAAGGTGCTAAGAAAGTGTGTAAGCTCCAGCGATCCATTTATGGACTGGTGCAAGCATCTCGGAGTTCGAATATACTCTTTGATAGAGTGATCAGAGCATATGGTTTTATATAGACTTTTGGAGAAGCCTGTATTTACAAGAAAGTGAGTGGGAGCTCTGTACCATTTCTGATATTATATGTGGATGACATATTGTTGATTGGAAATGATACTGAATTTCCGAATAGCGTAAAAGGATACTTGAATAAGAATTTTTCAATCAAAGACCTCGGTGAAGCTGCTTATATATTGGGCATCAAGATCTATAGAGATAGATCAAGACGCTTAATTGGACTTTCACAAAGCACATACCTTGATAAAGTTTTGAAGAAGTTCAAAATGGATCAAGCAAAGAAAGGGTTCTTGCCTGTGTTACAAGGTGTGAAGTTCAGTCAGACACAATGCCCGACCACTGCAGAAGATAGTGAGAAAATGATCTGGATGACTCTTGTTGGGGAATGCAGTAATTTCAAAAAAATTCCTACGCACATGCAAGATCTATCTAGGTGATGCATAGCAACAAGAGGGGAGAGTGTTGTCTATGTACCCTTGTAGAACGTAAGCGGAAGCGTTATGACAACGCGGTTGATGTAGTCGTACGTCTTAAGGATCCGACCGATCCTAGCACCAAAGATACGACACCTCCACGATCTGCACACGTTCAGCTCGGTGATCTCCCGCGAACTCTAGATCCAGCTGAGTGTCGAGGGAGAGTTTCGTCAGCACGACGGCGTGATGATGGTGATGATGAAGCTACCGGCGCAGGGCTTCGCCTAAGCACTGCAACGATATGACCGAGGTGGATTATGGTGGAGGGGGGCATCGCACACGGCTAAGGGATCAACTTGTGTGTCTATGGGGTTCCCCCTCCCCCGTATATAAAGGAGTGGAGGAGGGGAGGGTTGGCCCTCTCTATGGCGCGCCCTAGGGGGAGTCCTACTCCCACCAGGAGTAGGATTCCCCCCTTTCCCTAGTAGGAGTAGGAGATAAGGACGGGGGGGGGGGGGAGCCCCCCACCCAATTCAGATTGGGATAGGGGGGCGCGCCCTCCACATTACAATAAGGCCCAATAAGGCCCATATACTCCCCGGGGGGTTCCAGTAACCTTCCAATACTCCGGTAAATGCCCGAACTCATTCGGAACCATTCTGATGTCCAAACATAGGCTTTCAATATATCGATCTTTAATTCTCGACCATTCTGAGACTCGTCATGTCCATGATCATATCCGAGACTCCGAACTACCTTCGGTACATCAAAACACATAAACTCATAATACCGATCGTCACCGAACGTTAAGCGTGCGGACCCTATGGGTTCAAGAACTATGTAGACATGACCGAGACTCATCTCCAGCCAATAACCAATAGCAGAACCTGGATGCTCATATTGGTTCCTACATATTCTACAAAGATCTTTATCCATCAAACCGCATAACAACATACGTCGTTTCCTTTGTCATCGGTATGTTACTTGCCCAAGATTCAATCATCGGTATCTCAATACCTAGTTCAATCTCGTTACCGGCAAGTCTCTTTACTCGTTCCATAATGCTACATCCCGTAACTAACTCATTAGTTACATTGCTTGCAAGGCTTATAGTGATTTGCATTACCGAGAGGGCCCAAAGACACCTCTCCGATACACGGAGAGACAAATCCTAATCTCGATCTATGCCAACTCAACAAACACCATCAGGGACACCTGTAGAGCATCTTTATAGTCATCCAGTTACGTTGTGATGTTTGATAGCACACTAAGTGTTCCTCCGGTATTCGGGAGTTGCATAATCTCATAGTCATAGGAACATGTATAAGTTATGGAGAAAGCAATAACAATAAACTAAACGATCATAGTGCTAAGCTAATGGATGGGTCAAGTCAATCACATCATTCTCTAATGATGTGATCCCGTTTATCAAATAACAACTCTTTGTCCATGGCTAGGAAACTTAACCATCTTTGATTAACGAGCTAGTCAAGTAGATGCATACTAGTGACACTTAGTTTGTCTATGTATTCACACATGTATTAAGTTTCCGGTTAATACAATTCTAGCATGAATAATAAACATTTATCATGATATAAGGAAATATAAATAACAACTTTATTATTGCCTCTAGGGCATATTTCCTTCAGTCTCCCACTTACACTAGAGTCAATAATCTAGATTACATTGTGATGATTCTAACACCCGTGGAGTCTTGGTGCTGATCATGTTTTGTTCGTGAGAGAGGCTTAGTCAACGGGTCTGCAACATTCAGAGCCGTATGTATATTGCAAATCTCTATGTCTCCCTCCTTGACTTGATCGCAGATGGAATTGAAGTGTCTCTTGATGTGCTTGGTTCTCTTATGAAATCTGGATTCCTTTGCCAAGGCAATTGCACCAGCATTGTCACAAAATATTTTCGTTAGACCCGATGCACTAGGTATGACAGCTAGATCGGATATGAACTCCTTCATCCAGACTCCTTCATTTGTTACTTCCGAAGCAGCTATGTACTCCGCTTCACACGTAGATCCTGCCACGACGCTCTGCTTGGAACTCCACCAACTGACAGATCCACCATTCAATAAAAATACGTATCCGGTTTGTGACTAAGAGTCATCCGAATCAGTGTCAAATCTTGCATCGACGTAATCGTTTACGACGAGCTCTTTGTCACCTCCATAAACGAGAAACATATCCTTAGTCCTTTTCAGGTATTTCGGGATGTTCTTGACCGCTGACCAGTGATCCACTCCTGGATTACTTCGGTACCTCCCTGCAAAACTAATAGCAAGGCACACATCAGGCCTGGTACACAGCATTTCATACATGATAGAACCTATGGCTGATGCATAGGGAATGACTTTCATTTTCTCTCTATCTTCTGCAGTGGTCGGGCATTGAGTCTGACTCAACTTCACACCTTGCAACACAGGCAAGAACCCTTTCTTTGCTTGATCCATTAACTTCGTCAAACTTTATAAAGGTATGTGCTTTGTGAAAGTCCAATTAAGCGTTTTGATCTATCTCTATAGATCTTGATGCCCAATATATAAGCAGCTTCACCAAGGTCTTTCATTGAAAAAATTCTTATTCAAGTATCCTTTTATGCTATTTAGAAATTCAGTATCATTTTTGATCAGCAATATGTCATCTACATATAATATCAGAAATGCTACAGAGCTGCCACTCACTTTCTTGTAAATACAGGCTTCTCCAAAAGTCTGTATAAAACCATATCTTTGATCACACTATCAAAGCGTATATTCCAACTCTGAGAGGCTTGCATGAGTCCATAAATGGATCGCTTGAGCTTGCACACTTTGTTAGCACCTTTCGGATTGACAAAACCTTCTGGTTGCATTGTATACAACTCTTCTTTAAGATATCCATTAAGGAATGCAGTTTTGACATCCATTTTCCAAATTTCATAATCATAAAATGCGGCAATTGCTAACATGATCCGGACGGACTTAAGAATCGCTACGGGTGAGAAGGTCTCATCGTAGTCAACTCCTTGAACTTGTCGAAAACCTTTTGCAACAAGTCGAGCTTTGTAGACAATAACATTACCGTCAGAGTCAGTCTTCTTCTTGAAGATCCATTTATTCTGTATGGCCTGCCGATCATCGGGCAAGTCAACCAAAGTGCATACTTTCTTCTCATACATGGATCTCATCTCAGATTTCATGGCCTCAAGCCACTTCGCGGAATCTGGGTTCATCATCGCTTCCTCATAGTTCGTAGGTTTGTCATGGTCAAGTAACATGACCTCTAGAACTTGATTACCATACTACTCTGGTGCGGATCTTACTTTGGTTGACCTACGAGGTTCAATAGTAACTTGATCAGAAGTTTCATGATCATCATCATTAGCTTCCTCACTTACTAGTGTAGGAATCACTGGAACTGATTTCTATGATGAACTACTTTCCAATAAGGGAGTAGGTACAATTACCTCGTCAAGTTCTACTTTCCTCCCACTCACTTCTTTCAAGAGAAACTCCTTCTCTAGAAAGGATCCATTCTTAGTAACGAATATCTTGCCTTCAGATCTGTGATAGAAGGTGTACCCAACAGTCTCCTTTGGGTATCCTATGAAGACACATTTCTCCGATTTGGGTTTGAGCTTATCAGGTTGAAGCTTTTTCACATAAGCATCGCAGCCCCAAACTTTAAGAAACGACAACTTGAGTTTCTTGCCAAACCATAGTTCATAAGGTGTCGTCTCAACGGATTTTGATGGTGCCCTATTTATCTTGAATGTAGTCGTCTCTCAAGCAGAACCCCAAAATGATAGCGGTAAATCGGTGAGAGACATCATAGATCGCACCATATCTAATAAAGTGCGGTTATGACGTTCGGACACACCATTACGTTGTGGTGTTCCAGGTAGCGTGAGTTGCGAAACTATTCCGGATTGTTTCAGATGAAGACCAAACTCATAACTCAAATATTCACCTCCACGATCAGATCGTAGAAACTTAATTTTCTTGTTACAATGATTTTCCACTTCACTCTGAAATTCTTTGAACTTTTCAAATGTTTCAGACTTATGTTTCATAAAGTAGATATACCCATATCTGCTTAAATCATCTGTGAAGGTAAGAAAATAACGATACCCGCCGTGAGCATCAACACTCATCAGACCTTATACATCAGTATGTATTATTTCCAACAAGTCTGTTGCTCGCGCCATTGTTCCAGAGAATGGAGTTTTTGTCATCTTGGCCATGAGGCTTGGTTCGCAAGCATCAAGTGATTCATAATCAAGTGATTCCAAAAGTCCATCATCATGGAGTTTCTTCATGCGCTTTACACCAATATGACCTAAACGACAGTGCCACAAATAAGTTGCACTATCATTATTAAACTTATATCTTTTGGCTTAAATACTATGAACATGTGTATCATTACTATCAAGATGTAGTAAAAACAGACCACTCATCAAGGCTGCATGACCATAAAAGATATTATTCATATAAATAACAACCATTATTCTCTTATTTAAATGAATAACCGTCTTGTATCAAACAAGATCCAGATATAATGTTCATGCTCAACGCTGGCACCAAATAACAATTATTTAGGTCTAAAACTAATCTTGAAGGTAGATGCAGAGGAAGCGTGCCGACGATGATCACATCGACTTTGGAACCATTTCCCACGCACATCGTCACCTCACCCTTAGCCAATCTTCGCTTAATCTGTAGCCCCTGTTTCGATTTGCAAATATTAGCAACGGAACCAGTATCAAATACCCAGGCGCTACTGTGAGCATCAGTAAGGTACACATCAGTAACTTGTATATCAAATATACCTTTCACTTTGCCATCCTTATTCTCCTCCAAATACTTGGGGAATTTCCGTTTCCAGTGACCAGTCCCTTTGAAGTAGAAGCAATCACTCTCAGGCTTAGGTCCATACTTGGGCTTCTTCACTTGAGCAGCAACTTGCTTGCTATTCTTTTTGAAGTTCCCCTTCTTCCCTCTACCCTTTTCTTGAAACTAGTGGCCTTGTTGACCATCAACACTTGATGCTCCTTCTTGATTTATACCTCCGCAGCCTTTAGCATTGCGAAGAGATAGGGAATTGTCTTATCCATCCCTTGCATATTATAGTTCATCACGAAGCTCTTGTAGCTTGGTGGCAGTGATTGAAGAACTCTGTCAATGACACTATTATCAGGAAGATTAACTCCCAGCTGAGTCAAGTGGTTGTGGTACCTAGACATTCTGAGTATATGTTCACCAATAGAACTATTCTCCTCCATTTTGCAGCTGTAGAACTTATTGGAGACTTCATATCTCTCAATCCGGGCATTTTCTTGAAATATTAACTTCAACTCCTGGAACATCTCATATGCTCCATGACGTTCAAAACGTCATTGAAGTCCCGGTTCTAAGCCGTAAAGCATGGCATAGTGAACTATCGAGTAGTCATCAGCTTTGCTCTGCCAGGTGTTCACAACATCTAGCGTTGCTCCTACAGCGGGTTTGTCACCTATCGGTGCTTCCAAGACGTAATTCTTCTATGTAGCAATGAGGATAATCCTCAAGTTATAGACCCAGTCCGTGTAGTTGCTACCATCATCTTTCAACTTAGCTTTCTCTAGGAACGCATTAAAAATCAACGGAACAATAACATGGGCCATCTATCTACAACAACATAGACATGCAAAATACTATCAGGTACTAAGTTCATGATAAATTATAGTTCAATTAATCAAATTACTTAAGAACTCCCACTTAGATAGGCACCCCTCTAATCATCTAAGTGATCACATGATCCATATCAACTAAACCATGCCCGATCATCATGTGAGATGGAGTAGTTTTCAATGGTGAACATCACTATGTTGATCATATCTACTATATGATTCACGCTCGACCTTTCGGTCTCAGTGTTCTGAGGCCATATCTGCATATGCTAGGCTCGTCCAGTTTAACCCGAGTATTCCGCGTGTGCAAAACTGGCTTGTACCCGTTGTATATGAATGTACAGCTTATCACACCCGATCATCACGTGGTGTCTCGACACGACGAACTGTAGCAACGGTGCATACTCAGGGAGAACACTTGTACCTTGAAATTTAGTGAGAGATCATCTCATAATGCTACCGCCGAACTAAGAAAAATAAGATGCATAAAGGATAAACATCACATGCAATCAATATAAGTGATATGCTATGGCCATCATCATCTTGTGCCTTTGATCTCCATCTTCAAAGCACCGTCATGATCACCATCATCACCGGCTTGACACCTTGATCTCCATCGAAGCTTCGTTGTCATCTCGCCAACTATTGCTTCTACGACTATCTCTACCGCTTAGTCATAAAGTAAAGCAATTACATGGCGATTGCATTTCATACAATAAAGTGCCAACCATATGACTCCTGCTAGTTGCTGATAACTCTGTTACAAAACATGATCATCTCATACAATAAAATTTAGCATCATGTCTTGACCATATCACATCACAACATGCCCTGCAAAAACAAGTTAGACGTCCTCTGCTTTGTTGTTGCAAGTTTTACGTGGCTGCTATGGCTGAGCAAGAACCGATCTTACCTATGCATCGAAAATCACAACACGGTATAGTGATTGCTTTTTGATCTTCAGAAAGAACCATGTTCATTGAATCCAGTTCAACTAAAGTTGGAGAAACTGACACCCACTAGCCACCTATGTGCGAAGCACATCGGTAGAACCAGTCTCGCGTAGGCGTACGCGTAATGTCGGTCTGAGCCGCTTCATCCAACAATACCGCTAAATCAAGAATGAACTTGTGATGGCAAGCAATATGTATATACCCACGCCCACAACTCCTTTGTGTTCTACTCGTGCATATAACATCTACGCATAAATCTGGCTCTGATACCACTGTTGGGGAACGCAGTAATTTTAAAAAAAAATCCTACGCACACACATGATCTATCTAGGTGATGCATAGCAACAAGAGGGGAGAGTGTTGTCTACGTACCATTGTAGATCGGAAGCGGAAGCGTTATGACAACGCGGTTGATGAAGGCATACGTCTTCACGTTCCAACCGATCCTAGCACCAAAGATACGGCACCTCCGCGATCTGCACAAGTTCAGCTCGGTGACGTCCCGCGAACTCTAGATCCAGCTGAGTGTCGAGGGAGAGTTTCGTCAGCATGATGGCATGATGATGGTGATGATGAAGCTACCGGCACAGGGCTTCGCCTAAGCACTCAACGATATGACCGAGGTGGATTATGGTGGAGGGGGGCACCGCACATGGCTAAGAGATCAACTTGTGTGTCTATGGGGTGCCCCCCTCCCCCGTATATAAAGGAGTGGCGGAGGGGAGGGCCGGCCCTCTCTATGGCGCGCCCTAGGAGGAGTCCTACTCCCACTAGGAGTAGGATTCCCCCCTTTCCCTAGTAGGGGTAGGAGAGAAGGAAGGGGGATAGAGAGGGAAGGAAGGGGGGCACCCAATTCGGATTGAGCTAGGGGGCGCGCCCTCCACCTTTCCCTTCCTCTCCTCTATTCCACTAAGGCCCAATAAGGCCCATATACTCCCCGGTGGGTTCCGGTAACCTCCCGGTACTCCGATAAATGCCCGAACTCATCCGGAACCATTCCGATGTCCAAAAATAGGCTTCCAATACATCAATCTTTATGTCTCGACCATTCTGAGACTCCTCGTCATGTCCGTGGTCATATCCGGGACTCCGAACTACCTTCGGTACATCAAAACACATAAACTCATAATACCGATCGTCATAGAACGTTAAGCGTGCGGACCCTACGGGTTCGAGAACTATGTAGACATGACCGAGACTCATCTCCGGTCAATAACCAATAGCGGAACATGGATGCTCATATTGGTTCCTACATATTCTACGAAGATATTTATCGGTCAAACCGCATAATAACATACGTTGTTCCCTTTGTCATCGGTATGTTACTTGCCCGAGATTCGATCGTCGGTATCTCAATACCTAGTTCAACCTCGTTAGCGACAAGTCTCTTTACTTGTTCCGTAATGCTACGTCTCGTAACTAACTCATTAGTTACATTTCTTGCAAGGCTTATGGTGATGTGCATTACCGAGAGGGCCTAGAGATACCTCTCCAATACACGAAGAGACAAATCCTAATCTTGATCTATGCCTACTCAAAAAACACCATTAGAGACACCTGTAGAGCATCTTTATAGTCACCCAGTTACGTTGTGACGTTTGATAGCACACTAAGTGTTCCTCCGGTATTCGGGAGTTGCATAATCTCATAGTCATAGGAACATATATAAGTTATGGAGAAAGAAATAGCAATAAACTAAACGATCATAGTGCTAAGCTAATAGATGGGTCAAATCAATCACATCATTCTCTAATGATGTGATCCCGTTTATCAAATGACAACTCTTTGTCCATGGCTAGGAAACTTAACCATCTTTGATTAACAAGCTAGTGAAGTAGAGGCATACTAGTGATACTTAGTTTGTCTATGTATTCACACATGTACTAAGTTTCTGGTTAATACAATTCTAGCATGAATAATAAACATTTATCATGATATAAGGAAATATAAATAACAACTTTATTATTGCCTCTAGGGCATATTTCCTTCAACTCTAAGTCACAAACCGAATACGTATTTTTATTGAATGGTGGAGCTGTCAGTTGGTGCAGTTCTAAGCAAAGCGTCATGGCGGGATCTACGTGTGAAGCAGAATACATAGCTGCTTCGGAAGCAGCAAATGAAGGAGTCTGGATGAAGGAGTTCATATCCTATGTAGGTGTCATAGCTAGTGCATAGGGTCCAATGAAAATCTTTTGTGACAATACTGGTGCAATTGCCTTGGCAAAGGAATCCAGATTTCACAAGAGAACCAAGCACATCAAGAGACGCTTCAATTCCATCCGCGATCAAGTCAAGGAGGGAGACATAGAGATTTGCAAGATACATACGGATCTGGATGTTTCAGACCCGTTGACTAAGCCTCTCTCACGAGCAAAACATGATCAACACCAAGACTCCATGGGTGTTAGAATCATTAGAATGCAATCTAGATTATTGACTCTAGTGCAAGTTGGAGACTAAAGGAAATATGCCCTAGAGGCAATAATAAAGTTGTTATTTATATTTCCTTATATCATGATAAATGTTTATTATTCATGCTAGAATTGTATTAACCGGGAACTTAGTACATGTGTGAATGCATAGACAAACATAGTGTCACTAGTATGCCTCTACTTGACTAGCTCGTTAATCAAAGATGGTTATGTTTCCTAGCCATAGACATAAGTTGTCATTTGATGAACGGGATCACATCATTAGAGAATGATGTGACTGACTTGACCCATCCATTAGCTTAGCACTATGATCGTTTAGTTTATTGCTATTGCTTTCTCCATAACTTGTACATGTTCCTATGACTATGTGATTATGCAACTCCCGAATACCGGAAGAACACTTAGTGTGCTATCAAATGTTACAACGTAACTGGGTGATTATAAAGATGCTCTACCGGTGTCTCCGATGGTGTTTGTTGACTTGGCATAGATCGAGATTAGGATTTCTCACTCCAATTATCAGAGAGGTATCTCTGGGCCCTCTCGGTAATGCACATCACTATAAGCCTTCCAAGCAATGTGACTAATGAGTTAGTTGCAGGATGTTGCATTATGGAATGAGTAAAGGGACTTG
This sequence comes from Triticum aestivum, assembly GCF_018294505.1. Classification (NCBI taxonomy): domain Eukaryota; kingdom Viridiplantae; phylum Streptophyta; class Magnoliopsida; order Poales; family Poaceae; genus Triticum; species Triticum aestivum. The sequence goes on along the minus strand of NC_057800.1, from coordinate 220,277,124 downwards.
CCGGTAACGAGATTGAACTAGGTATGATGATACCGACGATCGAATCTCGGGCAAGTAACATACCGATGACAAAGGGAACAAACTTATGTTGTTATGCGGTTTGACCGATAAAGATCTTCATAGAATATGTAGGAACCAATATGAGCATCCAGGTTCCGCTATTGGTTATTGACCGGAGATGAGTCTCAGTCATGTCTACATAGTTCTCGAACCCGTAGGGTCCGCACGCTTAATGTTCGATGATGATATGTATTATGAGTTATGTGATTTGATGTACCAAAATAGTTCGGAGTACCGGATGTGTTCACGGACATGACGAGGAGTCTCGAAATGGTAGATACATAGATATTGATATAATGGAAGGCTATGTTTGGACACCGGAAAGGTTTCGGATAGGTTCGGGCATTTTCCGGAGTACCGGGAGGTTACCGGAACCCCCCGGGGAGTTAATGGGCCTTAATGGGCCGTGGTGGGAGAGAGGAGGAGGCGTCCAAGTGGGAGGCGTGCGCCCTCCAAGCCCAATCCGAATTGGGAGGGGGGCCGGCCCCCCTTTCCTTCTCTCCCTCTCCCTCTTCCTTCTTCTCCTACTGCAACTAGGGAAAGGGGGAAACCTACTCCTACTAGGAGTAGGAATCCCTTTGAGGGAGTCCTGGATTAGGGGGTGTTCGGGTAGCCGGACTATACCTTCGGCCGGACTCCTGGACTATGAAGATACAAGATTGAAGACTTCGTCCCGTGTCCGGATGGGACTTTCCTTGGTGTGGAAGGCAAGCTTGGCGATGCGGATATTCAAGATCTCCTACCATTATAACCGAATCTGTGTAACCCTAACCCTATCCGGTGTCTATATAAACCAGAGGGTTGTAGTCCGTAGACAATCAACTCCATACACAACAATCATACCATAGGCTAGCTTCTAGGGTTTAGCCTCCTTGATCTCGGGGTAGATCTACTCTTGTACTACCCATATCATCAATATTAATCAAGCAGGAGTAGGGTATTCCCTCCATCGAGAGGGCCCGAACCTGGGTAAAACAAAGTGTCCCCTGTCTCCTGTTACCATCCGGCCTAGACGCACAGTTCGGGACCCCCTACCCGAGATCCGCCGGTTTTGACACCGACATTGGTGCTTTCATTGAGAGTTCCTCTGTGTCGTCGCCTTTACGTCCGATGGCTCCTTTGATCATCAACGACGATGCGGTGTAGGGTAAGATTTTTCTCCCCGGACAGATCTTCATCTTCGGCGGCTTCGCACTGCGGGCCAATCCGCTTGGCCACCTCGAGCAGATCGAAAGCTACGCCCCTGGCCATCAAGTCAGGTTTGGAAGCCTAAACTATACGGCTGACATCCGCGGAGACTTGATCTTCAATGGATTCGAGCCACAGCCAAGCGCGCCGCACTGTCTCGATGGGCATGACATAGCTCTGCCACCGAACAACGCCTTGGAGGCTGCACACGCATCGGTTCCGACCATTGATTCGGAGCCTACTGCACCGATCGAGGATCAGCGGTTAGACGCTGCCTCAGGGGCTACGATCTCAGAGGCGATTGAGCCGAACTCCAGCCCCGCACTCCGCATGGCCCGTGGCTCCGAGGAGCCGGATTCCTCTCCGAACTCCGAGCCTCCCACACCCCTGCCGATCGAATTCGGTTGGGCGCCGATCATGGAGTTCACCTCCGCGGACATCTTTCAGCACTCGCGCTTCGGCGACATCCTGAATTCTCTAAAGTCTCTCTCTTTATCAGGAGAGCCCTGGCCGGATTACGGTCAGCGAGGATGGGATACGGACGACGAAGAAATTCAAAGCCCACCCACCACCCACTTGGTAGCCACTGTCGACAATTTAAACGACGTGCTCAACTTCGACTCCGGAGACATCGACAGCATGGATGACGATGCAGGAGATACCGACGAACCAACGCCCATGGGGCATTGGACAACCACCTCATCCCACGATGTGTACATGGTGGATACCCCTAAAGGAAGCGACAACGAGGAAAAAGGGGATGGGACGGGAGATCGACCCCCCCGAAAAGCAATCAAAGCGTCGGCGTAAACGCCGACCCAAGCCCCGCCTCGACAAAAACCCAGCCATAGAGCAGGACGAGCCGGTAGACGACGAGCAGGCCTTAGAGCAACTGTCCGAACAGGGAAACACGGATAGAGAAACCGAACATCCCTCCTCCGGCGAAAACGACATTCTAGACAACCTCACGCCGAATAAACCTACGGAGCAGAAGAATCTCCACGAGAGGCTCGTTGCAACCGCACGCAGCCTAAAAAAGCAGAAGTAGAAGCTGAAAATAGCGGAAGACGCACTCCGGATTAGATGGAGCAAAGTAATCAATACCACAGATAAGTACGGCGACAGTCGCCGCACTAAAAGCTATCCTAAAAGAAAGCTACTGCCTGAATTCGACGAAGAGGCCCTAGAGCCCTCACATTCAAAAAATGAAAAAGCCACACGGTCGGATAGACGACCCCATAAAGTGGCAAGCGGCGCCGCACCTAAATCGGCATGCGACCCTCTTAAGGATTTGCATCATGGCCCAGTCAGGTCCATTTATGGGCCAAGAAAGCAAGCTCTCATAAGCAATGCTACGAAGCCATCATCAGAATCCGGCACACCCAAATACAGGGGCGCTGCACACCCCCTATGTTTCACCGCTGAGGTCCTGGACCATGAATTCCCAAAGGGATTCAAACCCGTAAACATAGAGGCATATGATGGAACAACAGACCCTGGAGTCTGGATCAAGGATTATATCCTCCACATACACATGGCTAGAGGAGATGATCTCCACGCCATAAAATATCTACCCCTTAAGCTTAAAGGGCCAGCCCGGCATTGGCTTAAAAGCCTTCCAGAAAACACAATTGGAAGCTAGGAAGAGCTCGAGGATGCTTTCCGAGCAAACTTTCAAGGGACCTATGTCCGTCCCCCGGATGCAGACGATCTTAGTCACATAACTCAACAACCCGGAGAATCAGCTCGACAGTTCTGGAATAGATTCCTCACTAAAAAGAATCATATAGTCGATTGTCCGGACGCCGAAGCCTTAGCAGCTTTCAGGCATAATGTCCGAGACGAATGGCTCGCTAGACACCTCGGCCAAGAAAAGCCAAGAACAATGGCCGCACTAACAAGCCTCATGACCCGCTTTTGTGCAGGGGAGGACAGCTGGTTGGCAAGGTGCAGCCCCAGCAACCCAAGTACATCCGAAACTAGGGATGGAAATGGAAAACCGCGACGCAACAAGGACCATCGCTAGACTAAGGACAAAAATCTGAAGAGTACATCAGTCAATGCCGGATTCAAAGGCTCATGACAAAATCAGGAAAAATCGCCCCCCAGGATAACAGGGACGATCCATCCAACCTAAATAAAATCCTGGACAGGATATGTCAGATACACAGTACTCCCCGGAAGCCTGCTAACCATACCCACAGAGATTGTTGGGTTTTCAAACAATCCGGCAGACTCAATGCCGAACACAAGGGGCTCGACACACCAAGCGAAGACAAGGACAAACCCCGCAAGCAGAGCACCAGGAAACAAAAGAACTTCCCACAAGAAGTAAAAACAGTGAACTCACTTCACATAACAAAACGTGCGGCGCCCGTAAAGGTACGCACCACACGGCCCATCCCCAAAGGGTCCCGCCACTGGTTGTCAAAACCGATCATCTTCGATCAGCTAGATTATTCTAGGAATATCAAGAATGCAGGATGGACTGCCTTGATACTCGATCCAATAATTGGCGGACTCCAGTTTCCAAATGTCTTATGGACGGCGGCAGTGGACTAAACCTGATATATCAGGATACAATCCAACACATGGGGATAAACCCAGCAAGAATCCACCGCAGCAGAACCTCCTTTCAAGGGGTCATACCTGGTCCGGACACCCATTGTGCGGGTTTTCTCCGGCTCACAGTCACACTAGGCTCTGCCGATAACCTCCGCCGCGAAAAGCTGACCTTCCATATCGTCCCGTTCTCAAGTTGCTATCAAGCACTACTGGGGCGCGAAGCTTTTGCTCGCTTTAACGCAATACCGCATTATGCATCTCTTACGCTCAAGATGCCCGGTCCACGAGGCATCATCTCTTTGAAGAGGAAGCACTAAAGTGCGCCTCCCCATGCCGAGGACTGTGCGGCCGCTTTAATAGCCCCACAGCAAAATGGCCTCACCGGCCAATAAACTTCAAAATAGGTCATTCAAGACCACGAACGCGGATAGACGAGTTCGGTGCAAAATCATCATTGATGCAGGACTAGAAGCCATATACCCCCACTAGGGGCTCTATGCATATACAATAAGAGACAATAAAGCTCAATCTCATACATCTTACTTTATACTCTGTTTATTTGAAACTTTTTTCGGCATGACCCATTTTCAACTCAGTTCCTCTCTTTTATAGATGAACGTCGTGCGGTGCCCGTCCAGGATACGGCACAACGGAGACACAGGCGCAGACGTGCAGTAGGGACCCGTCCTAAAGGATTCTTTTTAGATTAAGACCCTGCGTAAACCTTTTTTACTGTCTCTTGTTGCTACACATCCCCTGGTTTTTTCTTTCTAATATAACCAAGGAGGAGGCTGGCGTCTTGGGATGTGGCCACGTCAGAATTTTTGCGCGTACCTGGACACTAGGGGCTTTTTTAATAAAGAGTGTCGTTTCGCCCGCACTCATAAAGACCGAACACCTTAGGGAGTGTTCGGCGTCGCGAGTTTTGGCATTATATGCATCAGCTCCGAATCATGTCTTTGGTAAAATGTTGGTTGCCCGGCTCCTGAGTTCGGCTACCTTACGTTCCGCTCTATCGGCTAAGGTAGCACCAGGAGAACTACTGCGATTGTGCCCCCGGTTCGGCCAGGGCGAGCACCTCAGTAGAGAAAGCCGAAAACTGACTGTCATGATGCAGCATGAGACTGGTCAGCCACTCGATGACCTATCAGAATCTATCAGATTCCTCCGCTTTAACGAAGGGCCGCTTCCCGGTCAGGCACACACGCCCCGAATTCGGACGAGCGCAGTTGCCACCAAGGAGCTACTTAAAGAGTCTCATTGTCAAACACCTATGGCTAAGTGAAAGTGTTAAAGCCTTATAGTCCGGTTGCCTGGCCCGCTACGCTATCACCTCCTTTGTAGGACCAAGACGTTGGGTTAAGTGTGAAAATGCGTCTTCTGCGAGCACCCCCGCACTATGTGCGTGGGGGCTGAAGCCAACGACTGCCATCTTTCAGATTCTGTA
>NC_057800.1:220256914-220271462 GCF_018294505.1 Triticum aestivum | reverse complement strand
TATATATCTTAAAACAGCCGCATAGAAGGTGTTCACAATACTTGAAGGCACAAGTATAAAAAAGGCCACTACAGTTTATCAAAATACTACTTTTCAATTACATATGCTATCATAACATAGCATCTTTCGAGCACTGCATCTCTATTACACGAGCGCCTTCAAGGACTTCCTGAAAATAGTGCTCGGAAGGTACTCGGCTCTTGTCCGAATCTCGGGACGCAACAACGGTGGTCTGCATCTCTGCCCAGTATGTCTTAACACGGGCAAGAGCCATCCTTGCGCCCTCTACGCATGCTGACGTCTTCATTGCATTTATACGCGGCACCGCGTCAAGGAATTGCTGCACCTAACTGAAATAACTCTTCGGCTCCGGTCTCCCAGGCCACAGATGACCCATGACGTACTTCATGGCGAGTCCGGACAATCTATTCAGCTCGGCCCATTGAGCCAGGCGATCGTCCACTGCTAGTGGACGCTCTGGATTATGAAACTGTGACCAGAAAAGCTTTTCCACTTCGCGATCTTCCAGATCTCGAAAGTGTTCGGTCGCATCAGCAGCGCTTGCTGCCAAATCCAGATAGGTGTCCTCCACACTCCACATCCGGTCCAACGGAGCAAACTTCGGATCACAAACCTTCCTCCGCAACATAAAGGGCTTTCCAGCCGCAATCTGTTCGGCCTGACGCAGCTCCTCTTTCGCAGCTCTCATCGCAGAGCGAGCATCCTTGGCATCGGCAACGGCCGTCTCTAAATCCGTCTTTCTCGCCCGGTCTTCTTTCTCAAGAAGTTTGCAACGGTCTGCAGCGCTCTTTAACTTCTCGGCCATCTCAGCCATCTCTTCTTTGCTTCGGCAGTGAGCAGCCTGTTCGGCTCTCAACTCTTCAAGGGCCTTCTTGGCAGCCGCATTGCTTTTTCCGGCTTGCTCCTTAGCTCGGGCACGTTCTACCCTAATATTCTCCACGGCGGCCGTACCATCTGCGTCAAGCACACACATTGTAAGACACTGGCATGAAGCTCCTCTTACCTAATGCTGCCCGAAGAATTACACACCTTGAGCCTCATCAAGCCGCTTGTTGACAAGCGCGATGTCGGCATCTGCCACGTCCAGTTGTCGCTTTAGTTCGGCCACATCATCAGTTCGGCTTGATTTCGGACACCTCACCACCTACATTCAATGGCGACATCTTAGACCTGGGATTATGATCCTCTGCGCGCCATCATTTATTGACACCGCGTAGAGTCTCAGGGGCTACTATCTACACAGGGCGCATCTTATTTATGCGCAACTAACAAAAGTGTACATTATCTAACGTACCTCAAAACCCGTCAGTAAACTTTTGACGACCTCATGCAATCCGCTTTCTGCGAATGAAATCCTTTCAATCACCGTGCCCATCAATGCACGGTGCTCTTCTGAGATAGAAGCTCGCCCCAGCAGAATCTTTAGTTCCTCCGGCCGAGCACCAGACGGTGCCGGACTTGTCCTATGGCCTCTTTCGAAGGCCGGGCGCGGAGAGCCTCGGGGGGCCACATAGCTATCTTCCGCCCCTGCCGGATTCGGAGAAACCCTCCACGACGACACCTCAGGGTCGCCCGCCTCGCTGGGCGGCACGGCAGGGGGGAGGCGTTCCGCTCTCCATCATTTCCGGAAGAAGATCCCCCGAAGACGAGCTCTGCTGCGAAGGGCTGAGGTCCGATCTACAAGGTAAAATTTCGGTTAATCTTCTCAGATATAAAATCAAGGATTTATCTCATCCCTCAAAAGGAAAATCTTTTCTCCACTTACGGCTCGCTGGAGGGCTGATCCCCTTGAGGGCGTAGTCCGGCCAAGGAACTCCCTGGCGTCGGACCCTCTGACGAGGATTTTCTCCCCCGTTTTGAGGCCATGGTTTCCGGGTCGTCAAAGGCGGCTCTCTTCTTCCCCTTAGGAGAGGAACTGTCGGTTCCTCCCTTCGGAGCAGTCTCCTTCGAGGAGGCCATAGCTTCCTTGTCCTCCCCCTCCAAAGGCATTATCTCCAGCATCCTGACCAACACGGGATCCGGCCTGGTTTCAGGAAGGGGAGCCGGACACCTGATCAGCTTCGCCTTCGCTATCCATTCCTGTTTAAAAGGACGGCTCTTTTAGGGGCAAGTTTATGACAATTATACGGATAGAAGGTCTGGGCACAGGGTTGCTTACTTGAGTATCCGGGCGATGGCAGCTCAGGCCTGCGTCCTCGGTTAAATCCGGACACGTTTCTTGTGATCCGAAGAACATTCTATACATCTCCGCGGGCGTTGCGCCCATAAAATTCTGGAGAGTTCGCGGTCCCTCCGGATTAAACTCCCACAGGCAAAGGGGGCGACGTTTGCCGGGCAATATTCGGTGAATCAGCATGACCTGCGTCACCTTGACCAAACTAAGGTCTCCTTCCAAGAGATCCTTAATTCGGCCCTGTAACAGGGGCACGTCTTTGGGCAAACCCCAATCTAATCCTTTGTTGACCCATGACGCTAGCTGTGATGGGGGACCCGAGCGAAAGGCAGGAGGCGCCGCCCACTTGGCGCTCCTGGGAGCGGTGATATAGAACCATTCTCGTTGCCACATGCCGAGCTCCTCTTGGAAGGAGCCCTCGGGCCATGGAGCATCGACATTCTTATTTATGACGGCACCTCCGCACTCTGCGTGCCGTCCCTCGATCATCTTCGGCTCCACTCCAAAAGTCTTGAGCCACAATCCGAAGTGAGGAGTAACGCGGAGGAACGCTTCGCACACAACGATGAATGAGGAAATGTGGAGGATGGACTCCGGGGCTAAGTCATGAAATTCCAGCCCGTAATAAAACAGCAGCCCCCTCACGAAGGGATCCATCAGGAAGCCTAACCCCCGAAGGAAGTGAGACATGAACACCACGCTCTCATCGGGCTGGGGATTGGGAATAGCCTGCCCTTGAGCAGGCAACCTATGCGGAATTTCGGCGGTCAAGAACTTAGCCTCTCTCAACTTTAGCACATCCTCCTCCGTGACAGAGGAGGGCATCCATCAGCCTTGAAGGTCGGAACCGGACATTGTCGAAGGTCCGAAGCGCCTGGAATCCGAAGCCTAGGGTGTTGGAACTCGAGGCGATGGGCGAACTCGTTTGAGATTGGAAAAAGGAGTAAGGCCTTGGTCTCTTTATAAGAGGTTGAATACCAGGAGCCCTCCCCGTAACCGTTTGGGACTCGCCTTTAATCGAGAAAACATGCTAACAGGCACGATTGGGTTACCCAGGTCCGTATTGATGAGAATCCCGTGAGTAAAGGGGACACGATCTCTGCTTTGACAAGACGTGCCAAGGAAACCGCCTCGCAAAACATGCTGAGGTGGAAAATTAAAAACGATTCGAGTAAAGGACTTGGCTGTAGTGTGATGGCGCACTACAGAATACGTCAGCAGATTTGACTTGTGTTAATATTATTCTCTCTATGGCAATATGTGGAAACTTATTTTGCAGAACCGGACACTACTCTTGGTGTTTACAATCTTCTATGAAGGATTTGGAGGAGGAACCCGCCTTGCAATGTCGAAGACAATTTGCGCGCCGGACTCGTCGTCATTGAAGCCTGGTTCAGGGGCTACTGAGGGAGTCCTGGATTAGGGGGTGTTCGGGTAGCCGGACTATACCTTCGGCCGGACTCCTGGACTATGAAGATACAAGATTGAAGACTCCGTCCCGTGTCCGGATGGGACTTTCCTTGGCGTGGAAGGCAAGCTTGGCGATGCAAATATTCAATATCTCCTACCATTATAACCGACTCTGTGTAACCCTAACCCTATCCGGTGTCTATATAAACCGGAGGGTTGTAGTCCGTAGGCAATCAACTCCATACACAACAATCATACCATAGGCTAGCTTCTAGGGTTTAGCCTCCTTGATCTCGTGGTAGATCTACTCTTGTACTACCCATATCATCAATATTAATCAAGCAGGAGTAGGGTATTCCCTCCATCGAGAGGGCCCGAACCTGGGTAAAACAAAGTGTCCCCTGTCTCCTGTTACCATCCGGCCTAGACGCACAGTTCGAGACCCCCTACCCGAGATCCGCCGGTTTTGACACCGACACCCTCCTTGGGGAGCGCCATAGGAGGCCGGCCCTCCCCTCCTCCACTCCTTTATATAGGGGGGAGGGGGCACCCTATAGACACACAAGTTAATCTCTTAGACGTGTGCGGTGCCCCCCTCCACAGATTTCCACCTCAGTCATATTGTCGTAGTGCTTAGGTGAAGCCCTGCGTCGGTAACTTCATCATCACCGTCAACACGCCGTCGTGCTGGCGAAACTCTCCCTCAACCTTAGCTGGATCTAGAGTTCGAGGGACATCACCGAGTTGAACATGTGCATATCGCGAAGGTGTCGTGCGTTCGGTACTTGATCGGTTGGATCGCAAAGACGTTCGACTACATCAACCGCGTTACTTAACGCTTCCGCTTTCGATCTATGAGGGTACGTAGACACAGTCTCCCCTGTCGTTGCTATGCATCCCTAGATAGATCTTGCGTGATCGTAGGATTTTTTTTGAAATACTACGTTCCCCAACATTATTGGAGCATGATTTTTGAAATCCTGTGATGTAAAAGATAGTCTTGTCCTATTTTACATCATCTATTGGAGATGCTCTAAACCCCGAGCGCAGGAGCGCACACACGCCACGGTACCCTGAATCACGCGTCCACATTTAGAGCAAACTATCACGTTGTTATCCCAATTGCGGTTGCCTTGAAGAATGTAGTTGCAGTTTGGTGGAGACACTTGCAATCACGTGCCCAGTGACGTACATGCAACAACCCCCCTCTCCCCCGACAACGCCACTTCGGCAACCTCCACTCCCCCTGGTTGTAGTTGCATTCGGGTGAGACACTTGTGGTTGTGTGTCTAATGGCGGGCATGCTAATGGCCTCCCCTGACAAACTTCGCTTCCACAATTTTCACCCATTGCAGTCACGTTGAAGACATGCAATTATAGTATGTGAACACTTGTAGTTGCGTGTTTAGTGGTTGACATGCAACTTGGTCGGGGGTAGGCAAGTTGTGTGCCGAGGGTGAACATGCAACTGGGTTGGGCGAGTAGGTCGGGATCAGCAAATTGTGTATCAAGGGTGGACGTGCAATTTGGTCAGGTGAATTGTATGCCATGGGTGGATATGTGAGTATGCCAGGTATGACCAAAAGTTGTGAGTTGAGGGTGGACATGCAACTAGATACGTGTTGTGGCAAATTGTGTGCCGAGGATGGGAAAAGAACTGAGTTGGGTTAGTAGCATATGGAGGATGGACATGCAATTGGGTCCGGGTCAGACATGCATGTCGAGGGTGGACATGCAACTGGGTGGGGAGAGTGGGTTGAGGCCGGGCAAGTTGTGTGTCGAGAGTAGACATGCAACTAGGTTGCATGAGTTGCATGTCAAAATATGAACATGCAACTAAGTAGATATCGAGGGTAGGTTGCGCGTCGAGGGTAGACAATCAACTTAGTTGGGTGAGTTGCATGTCGAGGGTGGACATGCAGCCGGGTTGAGGTCGGGCAAGTTGCATGTCTAGGACGAACATGCAATTTGAATCAGTTCAGCAAGTTGGGTGTACATGCAACTCTACACCCAACAATCTCACTTGGAGTGGTGTTGATGCATGTGTTATTTTAGTCGGGGCCAGCACTTGCAGTTACGTCTTTAGTGACGGGCGGACATGTAATTGTCCACCTCTAAGAAAATGTCATCTATAATACCTAAATAGTTCATCTCCACTATCCTATATCTCTTGACATGAAGCCTATCCACCTCACCACATATGCGCCACACATGTCAACTCAGAAAAAAATCAAAAAATCATGTAATATAATTATTAGTTAGTGCTACGCAACAATCCTGGGGTCGTTTGCTCTTCGTCTTCTATACACAAGGAGGCTGTCCTCATATTTGTTTCCAAAGAATTGAGGGTACATCGAAAGTCAAACCGATGGGCCTCGCTCTCCCATGCTCTCCACCTCCCCATCTTCCCCGTACACATTATCTTGCCCATTTGCTTGATCTCCCTCGCCACGAAGCTCTGCATGTTTCTGTAGTAGCCATCTACCGAGGTTGTACTCACAATCCATCGCCAAATAAGATCGATGGAATTGTGCGATGTTGTCCTCATCGTTCGCTGCCGTTTAGGACAGCCGCCACCTCGGACTGATAAGGATTGAGTTTCACCTCCAGTGGTCGTCGTTAGGCGGCGCAGCCCATTGCCCTCCACGGCTCCAGTCCCCCGGCCAGATCCGTCTCCGAGAGGAGCATAACACGCATCAGGATGTCAACGTAAGCTGCAGCATCGACGCGCCCGACCACGGCCACCTCAACGTGTGATGAATCCACCTCCTCAAGGACGACCTCCAACACCACCCTGCTGCACGGAAGTGAAGACGCCGCCGGCCGTCCTATGACTTCCCCCGGCCCCGCTAAATTGCCCTTTAAACAATGGAGCGGCATCGCTCCCATGATCCCATCTCTCCAACATTAGGTTGGTGTTTGTTCATCCATGACTATATACACATACATCTATTGCAGTTTTTTTTCTGCTACCATTTATACACAACAAATGACAACTTTGTCCAGGAAATACTCTGTCCCAAATTGCATTTATCTCATTGACGGATAAATGATGGGAGACTTATTTACCTTTCAAATGAGAATATAGCAGCTAAATACGTACTAAATAGTTAAATTCCTGACACTTCAGAACTGATGTGGGTTTGAGAATGCATAAATTCAGACAGATTTGAAGGATACGAAGACTAATGAATTCTGTGTCTTCCTTCTGCTTCTCATGTTTCCAGAGTGCCAGGAATGATGAGGAGCTATGTGGGGATTTTGATACGGCCATGTAGATGTCTACAAGACATTAACAATGCATTTTCACCTTTTCTAATTTTTTCGAATTTTCATATCATTCTATAAAAGGTTGAAATAAACATATATTTATATATTCCTTTAATGGTTTTACCATTTCTTACTCTGTATTATCATCCTATATAATGTTATAAATTCTCACCGCAACGCGCGGGATATCATCTAGTTTCTACAAACCTCACACCCAACAATCCTAGTTACAGTCGCGTTCAAGGCATGCAGTTGTAGTCACGGGCAACACTTGCAGTTGTGGGGTATATGTGTCATGTGCAGTTGCATGTTAAGGGATGGTTATGCAATCGGGTGACATTTCACTCCATTTTCAGTCTCGTTGTACTCACTGAAATTGCATGGTATGCATAATGTATGCAACTGTGGACGGGTTATAACACGTGTGTGTATAAATTTGATGAGAAAATGAACAAAAAACACTACATGACCTAGATTGACACACGAACCATACACAAAAATGTGTATTGATGTATATACATGTACTTCAGGTAACAAGAAAAGAACACAAGTCATAAAGAGAAAACACACCAAAATGTACAATATAGGAGGGAGGCAGTGCTTGAAGTTGTCGTGGTTATCTCACGGGCGGGTTCGCGAGACGACAGATGCCATGGGGTGGCTTGATGTGAGGGCAAGACTGCTGTGGAGATCAGGGGACGAGATTGGGCAAGCAGCACACGGTGATTTACCCAGGTTCAGAGCTCTCCGGAGAGATAATACCCCTGTATACGTAGCAGTACAGAGTTGCTCCTGGAGCTGTACCCAGAGGAGGAGGAAGGAGGCTAGGAGCGCTCCTCTTCCCTGCCTCATGTGTGAGTGTGTGGCGTGAGAGCGAGAGAGATGTGAGCATGTGTGTCTCCTTGTGGCCAAGTGAGGCTGTGTGTGAGGCCTCCCCTGGGTACTTTATATACTAGTGCCCAGGGACAAGGGGTGGCCCACACACCCACTACACTATTGAGATGTCATATGATGATGCAGGCTACAGTGCACCACTATTGGAGCGCAGTGAAGTGTCACATGAGGCAGGAACAGTGTTGGCTGCTCATCTACAGTGCTCTACTCCGTCATGTCTGCGAAGGTCCGACGGGACGTCTTTGTTGACTTGGCCAGATTCTACCCGGACGGCTCAACCCGGACAGGACTCAACCCGGATAGGCAGAACCCGGCCAGGGTGAACCCAGACAAGGAGAACCTGGCCAGGCTGAACCCGGACAACACTACAGGAATCAACTAGTTTGCCGTCTGGCGAGTACAGACGGCAAAGACCGTAATACAGACGGCAAAGAGTTTGCCGTCAGCTGGCTGACGGCAAACATAGACGGCAAAGAGAAAGTCGGCAAAGGCTACTTTGCCGTCAGCTTTTTGTTAGCCTGACAGCAAAGATTTTGCCGTCAGCCAAACTACCTTCGCTGTCATCCTCCTATATCACAGACGACAAAGAAAAGCATCTTTGCCGTCAGCTAGAATCTTCCTTTTGCCGCTTGCCTCAAAAATCAGAGACGACAAAGAAGTTTTTATATATTAAAAAAAGAAACAAACGGACCACGACAAAAATCACAGTATGCATCAACACTTTCTGTTCCAAGACTCCATGAATGAATTTCAAAATACAAAATTGTTTCATTTCATGGGACAAACAGATTACCCACGAACGGATTACACAGTGTAGACACAAATGAATTACATATAATACAAGAGGGATATCTCACAAAAAAACAAGAGGGATGGGGCTCAATGCGTCTGCCGCCGCGCCGGAGCTTGTCACCCTCATCCGCGAGGTGGTGCGGCACTACAGCATAGAGGGATGGGACTGGGGGCCGGCGGGGGCGACATGGTAGGGGCTGGAGTCAGCGGGGCCAAAGCGGGACGGGGCGGGCTTTGCGTCGCTAGAGGCGGAGAGGGAAGGTGCCGGCGGCCTGCGGGGGCAACGGGGACGGGGCCAGCGGCCGACGGGGGCGACGAGGGAAGGGGCCGGCACCGGCGGCCGACGGGGGCGACGGGGTAGGGTCGCTGAGGTCAGCCGTGGCGACGGGTGGCTTGGTAGCCGGCGCGACGGGGGCCGGGGACGGCGGGCGAGGCCGTGGCCGGCGGTCGAGGTGGCGGCCAGCGAGGCCGCGGGGCCGACAGGCGAGGTGGGGTGGGCGCCGGTGTACTCTGGATCGAGGGGAGAGAGAGGTACGAGGGAGAGAGAGTCGTGGTGGGGGTGGGGTGGAGGATAAGGTCGGGTCGTGGGGCGTGGCGCAGGGCGCGTGGGCTGTGGGGCGTGGGGCGTTGGGTGGAGGATAAGGTGGATGTGTGGACCGGATTCTGCCAGGTCACCGATCCACGTGATCGATCCGTGGGATGTGTTTCTTTGCCGTCCGCGTTTTTATTTGCAGATGGCAAAGAAACATTATTTGCCGTCTGCAAATAAAAATGCAGACGACAAAGTTTTTGCTGTCTGTATTTTCCATTACAGACGGCAAAGTATGCTCTTTGCCATCTGTAATATAAAACGCAGAAGGCAAAGATCTTTGCAGTCTGTATTATTATTTGAAGACGGCAAAGTGAACTCTTTGTCGTCTGTGTTTTTTTGGTAGACGACAAAGTCTATTTTGCCATCTGTTTTTCTTTGCCGTCTAATGATGATGGCAAACCCTTTCTTTGCCGTCTGCCCGACAAAAAGCTGACGCCAAAGATGCCCCCTGACAGCAAATTAGTTGTTTCCTGTAGTGCAAGGAGAGCCCAGACAGGGAGAACCTGACCGAGGTCAACCCAGATGGTCAACCCGGCCAAGGTCAACCCGGATGGTCAAGCCAGCCAGATTCCAGCCAGCCAAGTTCCAGCCAGCCAGGAGGCACTCCCCTGGTAATGTTTTGAAGCGTTGTTTCGCCGTCTTGGGCATACCCTGGGGATCATCCCCCCGACAAAGGTGCTCATGAATGCAGCTGTGTTGACTTCCCCCTTCCCCCTTGCTCGATATAGCACATGAATACCCCTGCCCCAGTTCACCTCTCCTCAAATCCAAAGTGACATAAAAAGGAAGAAGAACAGAGGGGTGGGAGAAGAGATTGAGAAAAACGAACCCTCGTGGGAGGAGACAAAAACATAAAAGAGAGCGTACAAGCGGCCTAGAAAAAATGACCCATGAGATAGCACGCGCAGGACAAAAGTGAAGGAAATATGCCCTAGAGGCAATAATAAAGTTGTTATTTTATATTTCCTTATTCATGATAAATGTTTATTATTCATGCTAAAATTGTATTGATCGTAAACCTAAATACACGTGTGAATACATAGACAAACAATGTGTCCCTAGTGAGCCTCTACTTGACTAGCTCATTGATGAAAGATGGCTAATGTTTCCTAACCATGGACATGAGTTGTCATTTGGTAACGAGATCACATCATTAGGAGAATGATGTGATTGACAAGACCTGAAGAAAATATGCCCTAGAGGCAATAGTAAAGTTTTTATTTATATTTCCTTATATCATGATAAATGTTTATTATTCATGCTAGTATTGTATTAACCGGAAACTTAGTACATGCGTGAATACATAGACAAACAGAGTGTCCCTAGTATGCCTCTACTTGACTAGCTCGTTAAGCAAAGATGGTTAAGTTTCCTAGCCATGGACATGTGTTGTAATTTGATAAACGGGATCACATCGTTAGAGAATGATGTGATGGACTAGACCCATCTGTTAGCTTAGCACTATGATCGTTTTGTTTATTGTTATTGCTTTGTTCATGACTTATACATGTTCCTATGACTACGAGATTATGCAACTCCCGAATACCAGAGGAACACTTAGTGTGCTATCAAATGTCACAACATAACTGGGTGATTACAAAGATGCTCTACAGGTGTATCCGATGGTGTTTGTTGAGCTGGCATAGATCGAGATTAGGATTTGTCACTCCGTGTATCGGAGAGGTATCTCTAGGCCCTCTCGGTAATGCACATCACAATAAGCCTTGCAAGCAATGTGACTAATGAGTTAGTCACAGGATGATGCATTACGGAACGAGTAAAGAGACTTGCCGGTAACGAGATTGAACTAGGTATGATGATACCGACGATCGAATCTCGGGCAAGTAACATACCGATAACAAAGGGAACAACGTATGCTGTTATGCGGTTTGACCGATAAAGATCTTCGTAGAATATGTAGGAACCAATATGAGCATCCAAGTTCCGCTATTGGTTATTGACCAGAGATGTGTCTCGGTCATGTCTACATAGTTCTTGAACCCGTAGGGTCCACACGCTTAACATTCGATGATGATACACTACTAGGGAAAAGGCTAGCAGCAGCGCGGGTTCTAGGTATATCAGTAGCGCGGTGACCGGTGCTACTAATAAGGCGCTACAGCTAACCCTTAGCAGTAGCGCGTGCTCATTGGCGCTACTGCTATACAAGTGTAGCAACAGCGCGCCTCGTGGAAGCTCGCTACTGCTAATAGCGCTAGCGCGCTTTGCCGGGATGCGCTACTGCTACTGTGGCGCTGCTGCTAACTTTTCTCGACTCACTAGTGCTAATTTTAGTAGTTTTTTTGCATATTTGTTTTGTATTTGAACAGGCTTTATACAAGAATCTTTAGCAGATACAAATGTCATCATGATACACATACAAATGGGTGGGAGACCACAAATGTAATCATAGCATATACATACAAATAGTCTCTTCATAATCATCAACCAATACAAAGTGGTATCTCGTCATCATCTCGAAAATAGCGATACATGCAAGTCTCGAATACTTGCAACTACAATGTCATCCATCTAAACAATGGTATACGTGAGGAGAGCTATCACTATGAGTGAGAGCGGAACTATGCAGTATATGAGGCGGCGGTTACGAGTTCTCTCTCGCACTACTGTGAACCTCAAGTAACTAGCTTCTCCTTCTTGTCTGCTTTTGAAGCCTTTATGGCTGGCGCCCGAGACCCCATTCACTTGCGCCTGACACTCAGGCCACTCGTTGTACACCCCCGGAACCTTCCCTTTGTACACGACATAGCACCGCCATCTCGCCATCAAGAAACTAGGTACCTGTTAGAGATGCATGTTCATCAAGAGGATGTACAATCATATGCAACAAAATATATTAGAGCAACACAAAAAAGAAAGGGTTAATGTAGCGACCCGACCTCAAATGGTCAAGTCTCTGTGCTTCAGTGTCATTCCTGGATCGGTAATGCTGACACACACAGTACTCGAAGGATTTATAACAGAGTAGCAATCACACACTTATTACATCGGATGTCTCAAAAGAGAACTTATTACAATAAATATGGCTTAAGGCCATCTAATACGATAACAGCGGAAGGCTTGGAAGATAAAGTGAGTCCATCAACTCCAATGGCATAGCTGAGCTGCACAGCAACGACCTAACGAACCTTACTCCTCGTCTAAAAAGTCCGCAACATAATACGTTGCAGGCCGAAAACGGGCCAGCACATGGAATATGCTGGCAATATAACACAGTAGAGCAAGAACAGAATAATGCTATCACTACATGCATATATGGCTGGTGGAAAGCTCTATGGTTATAGTTTTTGCGAAAAGCCATTTTTTTCCTACAACAAAGGAATAGATTTTAATTTAACTATCATGGTAGTTGAAACATCATTGAGAAGGTTCCTCCAACTCAATCCCAATTATAGTGATTAACAACCCAACAATATTAATTAAGAGTGATGAGATACTTAAGATACTCCAAGTACTAGATACTCAAGATTGTCCATAACCGGGGACACGGCTAACCATAATTAATTTGTACACTCTGCAGAGGTTTGCGCACTTTTCCCCACAAGACTCGATCGCCTCCGTTGGATTTCTCGCACTACATGGTGTTTGAGAAACGGATGACCGAGACACAATCTTTCAGAAACATTAACTCTCTACTCCGGACAGACCATACCAAACCTACATCCCTCTACCTGCTGATTTGCCTCTTCAAGAGCTTCACGTAACTTACTCAACTATGCTAGAGCCCATAATAGCTTGTGGCTGCACACGGAAGTTTCTAGCATGAATAATCTCAGTTCCCTTTGAGCCTGGGTGGCGGTCCATAGGAAGATCACACGGGTACTCCGGGATTTCCAAAAAATACAGGCAACACTGGGTACTCTAGGTGCCTCAATCCACCCAGATGTTTATTTAAGTTGCCACTGTAAGTTAAACCAATATTTAACAATCTCACATCTGTCATGGATTTCACTCTCCCAAACCACGTCTACGAGCATAGCATAGCAATATAAGTAACGCGTAGAAGTAACTCCCAAGGGTTTGAATGTAATAGGGCAATAGGTTCTACCTCATCAACTACTTCCCAACCCACAAGTTAATGACATCTTAATCATGCAATGTTTGAGGATTGGAACTAATGCATAAAAATTGGGTATGGAAAGAGTATGATCAATGTGTTACTTGCCTTGCTGACAATCCGCATAACCTACAGACAACAAATAACACGCTTCGCACTCCGGGAATTCTATCACAAACAAACAATAGCATACATAAGCAACAAACAAAGAAACATGGACAAAACTCAAATAAGAGAGATTGACCAGAAAGTTCAACTTAAGAACTCCGGTTTGCAAAAAGAAATCAAACCAAACGGAGCAACGAACTCAAACGGCGAAAGAAACAAGATCCGTTTACTAATCTGGACTAAGGTCAAATTTTACAGTACCAAAATCTTGGTCAAGTTGGTTAAGAGGAAAGAGGGTCTCGAGACGAAGATCTAGGCGCTTGAATCGCCTGATTCTGACTAACGAACGAAAAGATAAACAGAAACGAAAATCAGATCAGAAATCACGATCTAGAGTAATCGCGGAAAAATCCGATAAAAATAAAACTAACGAACAGACTAACAAATGAGCGTTCGTTATCTGTAACTAACGAGCGAAAACCGTTTGTTGAAACGAATGTACGAACGAACGTTGTTATACTCTAGATCATCATTGCATATCATATTTCATCGCATTTTGGTTGATCCTAGAAATTCTACGCAACTCAAGGACCCTCGGAGAGAGTTGGGAATTTCGTTATTTTCATATTTGAGTTTTCTCAAAATTTGAAAATAGGATCATTTGATTTTATTTATTTCATCTTTAATTATTTCTATTATAAAAATTATGAGAGAGGGAATAAAATGACTTTCCCAAAATAAAGAAATATTGAGGGTTTAATAAAAAATCAAATAAGATTTTATTTTGGTTTTATTTTCTATTTTATTTGAATTTAGGAAAAATTGCATGTTTTCAAAAATTACATTTAGAGCCAAGAAAATGTTCATCCTGTTCTAAATATTTTATTTAGACAGAGACAATTTGTTTTGGCATTTTTGTATTTTTATTTATTTTTCTAGAATTTTTAGTTGCAGCGATATTGTTTTAAAAAAACGAGACCCCGCGCCCGACTGGGACAAGGGCCCAGCCGAGCAAGCCGGCCCAGCCGCCCGCCACCGCCTCTCGCCGGGTCAGGACAGGAGTCCCGACCAGCGCCGCCGCCGCCCGAGTCCGGGGAGGACTCCGCCTCCCGAGGCCGACCCCTCCCCCAAGTCGCCTCTCCCCGCCCCCTTTATAACCACCGCACCCTGCAGCCCACACCGCCGCCGCCTCCTCACGCCTTCAGCGCAG
>NC_057800.1:220248356-220256467 GCF_018294505.1 Triticum aestivum | reverse complement strand
AGCCGCCGCCCCGCGTCACCCGCCACCCGTCGGAGCCCCGCCGGAGCCTCGCCGGAGGTAGCCTCCGCCCGGTTTTTGAGAAAAAGCCATTTCGGTTTTTTAGAAAACCCGAGCTTTCATTTTTTTAAATAGATCGGTTTTTCTCCGGTTTATTTATTTAGCGAGCATTCGCTCGTCCGTTCGTTTTAACGAATGCGTTCATCGTGTAGTTCCTGCTAACGAACGTTCGTTCGTTAACCCGTTCGTCGTTTTTCTTTTTCTCGGATTAAACCCGCGGTTTTTCTGATCGCGATTTCTGATCCGATATTCGTTTTAGTTTAAATTTTCACTCGTTTGTCGAAATCAGGCGATTCAAGCGCCTGGAGTTTCGTCTCGAAACCCTCCTTCTGTTTAACCAACTCAAACACAGTAAAAATTTGCCCTAGTTTCAGATTAGTAAATGAAGTTTTTTTCTTTTGTTGTTTGTCTTTCGTTGCTTCGTTTGGTTTGATTCTTTTGCCAACCGGAGTTCTTAAGTTGAACTTTTTGGTTAGATCTCTTATTTGAGTTTTACGCATGCATTAGTTGAGTACTTATTGTATGCTTGTTTGTTTGCGATAGAGTACCCGGAGTGCACCGCTTGCTACTTCGAATCGCTAGGTTTCATGGATCATCAGCAAGGCAAGTAACACTTTGATCATACCTTCCTATTACCCAGTTTTATTGCATTAGATCAATCCTCACACATTGCATTGACTAGGATCTAATTAAATTGTGGGTTTGGGAAGTAGATGAGGTAGTATCTATTACGTGTTATTATCAAACCTTTGGGAGTTACTTCTATGTTTGCTTATTATGCTATGCTATGCTAGTAGACGTGGATTGGGTGAGTGAAATCCATGACAGATGTGAGATTGTTAATCAATGGGTTTTCTAAGGTGGCAACTTAAATACACATCTGGGTGGATTGAGGCACCTGGGTATTCCAGCGATTGCCTATTTTCTTTGGACCGCCACCCAGGCTCAAAGGGGTCATGAGATTATTCATGCTAGAAACTTCTGTGTGCAGCCACAAGCTACTATGGGCTCTAGCATAGTTGACTAAGTCGTGCGAACTCTTACAGTGGTAGACTAGCAGATGTAGGGGATGTAGGTTGGTACGGTCTACCCGTTCGTAAGGTGCTAGCGCTTCTGAAAGTCTATGTCTCGGTCACCCGTTTCCCAAACACCCTGTAGTGCGGGAAATCTAACGGAGGAGATCAAGTCTTGTGGGGAAAAGTGCGCAAACCTCTGCAGAGTGTATAAACTAATCATGGTTAGCCGTGTCCCCGGTTATGGACATCTTGAGTATCTAGTACTTGGATTATCATGTGAATCTCATCATGTTACTTTAAAATTAATTTTGTTGGGTTTAATGATGTTGCTTAATTGGGATTGAGAGCGTGTCTACACTCTCAATGTTTAACAACCACCATGATAGTTAAATAAAATTTATTCCTTTGTAGTAGGGAAAAATTGGCTTTACGCAAAACTGTAACCATAGAGCTTTCCACCAGCCAAATATGCATATAGAATAGCCTTATTCTTTTATTGCTCTCTATGTGTTACATTGCCAGCATATTCCATGTGCTGACCCATTTCGGGCTGCAACGTTAATGTTGCAGACTTTTCAGACGACGAGTAAGGTGCTTTTAGGTCATGGTTCTATACTCAGTGATGCCGTTGGAGTTGATGGACTCACTTATCTTCCAAGCCTTCCGCTGTTATCGTTATTAAATGGCCTTAAGCCATATTTATTGTAATAAGTTCTCTTTTGAGACTCTTGATGTAATAAGTGTGTGATTGCTACTATGTTATAAATCCTTCAAGTACTGTGTGGTGTCAGCATTACTGATCCAGGGATGACACCTAAGCACGGAGATTGGACCGTTTGAGATCTGGTCGCTACAAGATGGTATCAGAGCACACGCCGATTGTAGGACACGACCACTAAGCTAAAGCCCTAGATCACTACTCACTCTTCTCATTCTAACTCCTCATCTTTTCTACTCTTTTAGGATGGCGGATGCAAGGAACAAGTTCACGTAACCGGATGAAGATACACCCTTTGGACGTTATTTGAAGGAAGTCACAAGATACCTAAACATAGGAGTACCAAGCTTCACCGAAACTTACAACGCCACTTTACCCGAGGAAGAGCGCTGGATGATTCAAGTTCAAGTTCCAGGAAGGACGGTCATGCCAGTCACTCAGCTCATAGAGTTTTCTTTTGATGCAACAACCTGGAGTCTAGGAAAGAGCATGGCAGCTCACATCGCCATGGGATGCACTGGAGAAGTTTACAGCAATGATCTTAAGGATACTATCGACCAGATTTGTGGACGCCGAGATGAGCAATGGGAGATGATCAGCACCAAGAAGGATAGATCAATTGCAACTTTTATCTAAGAGTTAAACCAGCACATTCGATGTCAGGAGAACCAGATGTGCACCGACATGATAGATCTAAAGAAGGCAAGGACAAGAATCAAGGAACTGGAGGAAGAACTCAAGGCTACACGTGAAGATTATGAAGAAGAAATCGAGGTATTAGTGGAGAAGAATGATGATCTGATCAAGAATATTGGAATATTCATGGGAGACCCTACACTAGTAGAAGAAGACGAAGAACCTAAGGAGATTCGCCCGGAAGAATACATCATCATTGACGACACCGACTCGGATCCAGATGATAGCGATGATGAGTATGTTGATGAAGCTGGAGCAGATATCATGGAGTCTGCAACCGAAGAATATTTCTAGTAGACCACCCCAACAGTAGTAGTAGTCCACCATGTAAATATAGTAGTCCAAGCACTTTTGCGATAGTTAGATCGATTGTATGCCCTTGCTTGATTGAATGAAGTGAATTGTTTGTTTTTGCCTCATATGCATATGGGTAGTGTTTTCTCTCTAGACCCCTCTCTATTCTTAAATCTCATCTTTTCTAAACCCTCAGATGCGTCCAAGACGTGACCCCTGATTTACCTTCCCACCGAAGCTCACCCAGTTGATCTAGCAGCAGAACACATTGATGCAGTTGCTAGTCCAGAATCAGAATCGGGGGAACAACAACAACAACCCACCACCACCACCACCTGTTGATCACTTAGCCCGTTTTCTTAGGCTGAATCCGCCAGTGTTTTCCAGTAGCACCGAACCAATAGTAGCAGATGATTGGCTCCGCAAGACAGCAAGGGAGTTGACCACGGCAGGATGCACAGATGCGGAAAAGGTGAAGTTTGCCGCACATCAACTTGAAGGACCCGCATCATCATGGTGGGAGAATTTCACAGCCACTTTCCCTGTCGACACTGTCACATGGGACCAGTTCCAGTAGGCTTTCCGTACTGCCCATGTTTCAGCAGGAGCTATGGCCATGAGGAAGCGAGAGTTTCGCAATTTGCGCCAAGGAGGACAGACAGTTGGCCAGTATGTGGAGGATTTTAGTAAGCTAGCACGTTATGCCCCAGATGACGTTGCTACGGATGCAGCAAAGCAGGAGAAGTTTCTGGAAGGACTGAATGATGAGTTGAGCATGCAGTTGATGGTAGCAACCTTCAACAACTACCAGGAGTTGGTAGATCATGCTCTTATGATTCAAGGGAAGCAACAGCAGATTGAGAACCGCAAGAGGAAGTATGGACAAGGGAAGTACAATTCTGGAGCTCAGCAGAAGCCATGATTTACCCCTAGGCCGGGAGGACATTTTCAGCATACCCATGGAGGAGGTAGCTCGCACAATCACAATGGCACTAAGAATGGTAATGGGAATGGAGGAAGCAACGGTTAGAACCGTACGAACCCATCAACCCCAGCCAAGAGAGACCTAAGCCAAGTCACTTGCTTTAAGTGCCAGAAGACCGGACATTATGCCAATGAATGTCCTGAAGCCCAAAATGGAAATGGCAATGGAAACTCTGGGAAGAAGCCGAACCCTTTCAATAGGGGACAGGTGAACCACGTAAATGTGGAGGAGGTTGAAGCCCAGCCAGATGCAGTAATAGGTAAGTTTTTGGTTAAGTCATTTACTGCACTCGTTCTTTTTGATACTGGTGCATCGCATTCATACATATCAAGGGGATTTGTGGATAAGTATAAACCACCAACCCAAGCCCTTAGGTCACCCATGTTAGTAACCTCGCCTGGAGCAGAGTATATGGCTAGTCTATGGTGTGATCGGTTACCATTAAGGATTGGTAACTACGTATTTCCCTCAGACCTAATAGTATTGGAATCTCAAGGACTGGATGTGATATTAGGCATGGATTGGTTATCAAAGTATGAAGGGAACATTGAATGTGCCAGTAAGTCAATTTTGCTTACCACCCCAGAAGGGAGAAGGATCAAGTATGTATCCCGGTATGTGTCGAAAAGGACTCAAGTAAATTGCTTAACAGGATTTGTGCAGGAGGAAGTACCAGTGGTGAAAGATTTCCCTGATGTATTTCCAGAAGAATTGCCAGGCATGCCACCGGATAGAGATATTGAGTTTTTGATTGAGCTTTTTCCAGGCACAGGGCCAATATCTAAGAGACCATATAGGATGCCCGCAAAGGATTTGGTGGAGATTAAGAAGCAGATTAAGGAGTTACTGGATAAGGGATATATCTGCCCAAGTTCTTCACCTTGGGGATCGCCAGTACTTCTAGTGGAGAAGAAGGATGGATCATTAAGGATGGTTGTTGATTATCGAGGATTGAATGAAGTAACCATCAAGAACAAGTACCCACTACCGATGATTAATGATCTGTTTGATCGATTGCAAGGAGCTAAGGTATTTTTCAAGATCGATCTGCGATCAGGGTACCATCAGTTGAAGAGTCGAGAATAGGATATACCCAAGACAACTTTTACCACCAGGTATGGGCTGTACGAGTATACTGTTATGTCATTTGGTATGACTAACGCACCTGCTTATTTTATGAACATGATGAACAAAGTGTTTATGGAGTTTCTGGATAAGTTCGTCGTAGTGTTCATTGATGATATCCTGGTTTACTCGAAGAATGAAGAGGAGCATAAGGAGCATTTGCATTTGGTACTTAGAAAGCTCAGAGAACATCAGTTATATGCCAAGTTTAGCAAATGTGTGTTTTGGTTGAAGGAAGTTGGATTCCTCGGAAATGTTATATCTGGAGAAGGTATAGCAGTAGATCCCACTAAGGTTGACACTGTGACAAATTGGGAAGCGCCAACAACAGTTGGAGAGATCCGGAGTTTTCTTGGACTTGCAGGATACTACCGAAGATTCATTGAAAATTTCTCGAAGATTGGAAAACCTATGACGGAGTTGTTGAAGAAGGATACAAAGTTCATATGGACCGAGGAATGTGAGGCCAGTTTCCAGGAGTTGAAGAAACGTTTGGTTACATCACCAGTATTGATTTTGCCAGATCAGACCAAGGATTATGAGGTGTATTGTGATGCTTCACGTCGAGGACTTGGAGCAGTGCTTATGCAGGAAGGAAGAGTTGTTTCCTATGCCTCACAACAGCTTAAGCCTCATGAGTTGAATTATGCTACGCATGATTTGGAGTTAGCAGCCGTAGTGCATGCATTGAAGACTTGGAGACTTTTTCTCATTGGAAATCATTGTGAGGTGTACACGGATCACAAGAGTTTGAAGTATATCTTCACGCGGAAGGAGTTGAATCTCAGGCAAAGGAGATTGTTGGAGCTCATCAAGGATTATGACATGAGATTGCATTATCACCCCGGAAAGGATAACGTAGTAGCTGACGCGTTGAGCCGTAAAAGTCATGTCAACACCATAATGACGAGAGATTTACCAAGGGAGTTAGCCGAAAATCTTCGTGAGCTATGTTTGGAAATAGTTCCGAGAGGCTATGTAGCCGCATTGGAGATTCAGTCTACTTTGATGGATAAGATCAGAGAAGCCCAGAAGACTGACAAGGAGATTGACTCTATTAAGGAGAAAATGAGCAAAGGAAAAGCTAAAGGATTTCATGAGGATGAGCACAATACCTTATGGTTTGAAGACCGCGTTTATGTGCCTAATGATTCGGAGATCAGGAAGTTAATTCTGCAAGAGGCCCATGATTCACCATATTCGATTCACCCAGGAAATACCAAGATATATTTGGATTTGAAGGATATTTTCTAGTGGACCGGAATGAAGAAGGATATTGTGGAGTATGTAGCAGTTTGTGATGTATGTCAGAGAGTAAAGGCAGAGCATCAGAAGCCAGCAGGATTGCTACAGCCATTGCCGATACCTAAATGGAAGTGGGATAAGTTAGGCATGGATTTTATTACACGTTTACCCAGAACTCGTTCAGGCTACGACTCGATTTGGGTTGTAGTCGATCATTTGAAAAAGGTAGCTCATTTTATTCCAGAGAAGACTACCTATACTAGTGCCAAGTTGGCAAAGATATACATGACCAGGATCGTATGTCTGCATGGAGTTCCAAGGAGCATTGTGTCAGATAGAGGAACCCAGTTTACCTCAAAGTTCTGGAATCAGTTGCACGAAACTTTGGGTACCAGGCTGGAGTTTAGTACAGCTTTTCATCCGAAGACAGATGGACAGACCGAGAGAGTCAATCAGATTTTGGAGGATATGCTGAGAGCTTGTGCGCTAGATTACGGATCTAGTTGGGACGAGAATTTGCCATACGCAGAGTTCTTCTATAATAACAGCTATCAATCCAGTTTGAAGATGGCCCCTTTCGAAGCTTTGTACGGAAGGAGGTGCAGGACCCCGTTGTCCTGGGATGAAGTTGGAGACCGTCAGTTGTTTGGACCGGATCTGATTAAGGAGTCTGAACAGAAAGTAAAATTGATTGGCGATAGGCTCAAGGTAGCCCAGTCCAAACAGAAGAGCTACGCAGATTCAAAACGCAAGGAGACAGTTTACAAAGTCGGAGACCGAGTTTACCTTCAAGTATCTCCCCTTCGAGGAGTTAAGCGCTTTGGAGTTAAGGGAAAATTAGCGCCACGTTTTGTAGGACCATACAAAGTTTTGAAGCGTATGGGAGAAGTAGCCTACAAGTTGGAATTGCCCGTAGGATTGTCAGGAGTTCACGACGTGTTCCATGTTTCCCAGTTGAAGAAGTGCCACACAGAGATGGTTGATATACCGCTGAGAGATACAGTGCTGCTGTAAGCGATCCAGTTGGACAGTGATTTGACCTATGTGGAGAAACCAGTCAAGATTCTTGAGTATGCCACCCGAGTCACCCGCAGCAAAGTTATCAAGTTTTGCAAAGTTCAGTGGAGCCACCACACGGAAGATGAAGCCACCTGGGAACGAGAGGAATATTTGCTGAAGGACCACCCTCACCTATTTTCTAGCCAACCCAAATCTCGAGGGAGAGATTCATCTTAAGGGAGGGTAGGTTTGTAACATCCCAAATTTTCAATTTGGAATGTTATACTCTAGATCATCATTGCATATCATATTTCATCGCAATTTGGTTGATCCTAGAAATTCTACGCAACTCAAGGACCCTCGGAGAGAATTGGGGATTTCGTTATTTTCATATTTGAGTTTTCTCAAATTTTGAAAATAGGATCATTTGATTTTATTTATTTCATCTTCAATTATTTCTATTATAAAAATTATGAGAGAGGGAATAAAATGACTTTCCCAAAATAAATAAATATTGAGGGTTTAATAAAAATCAAATAAGATTTTATTTTGGTTTTATTTGCTATTTTATTTGAATTTAAGAAAAATTGCACGTTTTCAAAAATTGCATTTAGAGCCAAGAAAATGTTCATCCTGTTCTAAATAATTTATTTAGACGGAGAAAATTTGTTTTGGCATTTTTAGTTTTTTATTTATTTTTCTAGAATTTTTAGTTGCAGCGATATTGTTTAAAAAAACGAGGCCCCGCGTCCGACTTGGCCAAGGGCCCAACCGAGCAGGCCG
Source organism: Triticum aestivum (assembly GCF_018294505.1). NCBI lineage: Eukaryota > Viridiplantae > Streptophyta > Magnoliopsida > Poales > Poaceae > Triticum > Triticum aestivum. The sequence goes on along the minus strand of NC_057800.1, from coordinate 220,248,549 downwards.
GCCCAGCCGCCCGCCGCCGCCTCTCGCCGGGTCGGGACAGGAGTCCTGACCAGCATCGCCGCCGCCCGAGTTCGAGGAGGACTTCGCCTCCCGAGGCCGACCCCTCCCCCAAGTCGCCTCTCCCCGCCCCCTGCAGCCCACACCGCCGCCGCCTCCCCACGCCTCCAGCGGCGCCGCTGCACGCCGCCCGCGC
>NC_057800.1:220232288-220247944 GCF_018294505.1 Triticum aestivum | reverse complement strand
CGCCCGGAGCAGCCGCCCCGCGTCACCCGCCACCCGCCGGAGCCTCGCCAGAGCCCCGAGCCGAGGTAGCCACCGCCCGGTTTTTGAGAAAAAGTCGTTTCGGTTTTTTTAGAAAACCCGAGCTTTCATTTTTTAAAATAGATCAGGTTTTGTCCGATTTATTTATTTAGCAAGCGTTCGCTCGTCCGTTCATTTTAATGAATGCGTTCATCGTTTAGTTCCTGTTAATGAACGTTCGTTCGTTAACTGATACGTCTCCAACGTATCTATAATTTTTGATTGCTCCATGCTATATTATCTACTGTTTTAGGCAATATTGGGCTTTATTATCCACTTTTATATTACTTTTGGGACTAACCTATTAACCGGAGGCCCAGCCCAGATTTGCTGTTTTATGCCTATTTCAGTGTTTTGAAGAAAAGGAATATCAGACGGAGTCGAAACGGAACGAAATCAACTAGAGAAGTTATTTTTGGAAGGAAACACACCTGATGGACTTGGACCCCACGTCAAGGAAGGAACGAGGTGCTCACGAGGGTGGGGGGCGCCCCCCCTTAGGGCGCGCCCCCTGTCTCGTGGGGCCCTCATGGCTCCCCTGACGTGCTTCGTCCGCCTATATAACTCCATATACCCTAAAACTTCCAGAACGCAACATAGATCGGGAGTTCCGCCGCCAAAAGCCTCTGTAGCCACCGAAAACCAATCTAGACCCGTTCCGGCACCCTGCCGGAGGGGGCAATCTTCTCCGGTGGCCATCTTCATCATCCTGGTGCTCTCCATGACGAGGAGGGAGTAGTTCTCCCTCGGGGCTGAGGGTATGTACCAGTAGCTATGTGTTTGATCTCTCTCTCTCGTGTTCTTGAGGTGATACGGTCTTGATGTATCACGAGCTTTGCAATTATATTTGGATCCTATGATGTTTCTTCCCCCTCTTCTCTCTTGTAATGAATCGAGTTTCCCCTTTGAAGTAATCTTATCGGATTGAGTTTTTAAAGACTTGAGAACACTTGATGTATGTCTTGCCGTGGATATCTGTGGTAACAATGGGATACCAAGTGCCACTTGATGTATGTTTTGGTGACCAACTTGCGAGTTTCGTGACATTGGGAACCTATGCATAGCGGTTGGCACACGTTTTCGTCGTGATTCTCCGGTAGGAACTTTGGGGCACTCTTGAGGTCCTTTGTGTTGGTTGAATAGATGAATCTGAGATTGTGTGATGCATATCGTATAATCATACCCACGGATACTTGAGGTGACATTGGAGTATCTAGGTGACATTAGGGTTTTGATTGATTTATGTCTTAAGGTGTTATTCTAGTACGAACTCTAGGGCTGTTTGTGACAATTATAGGAATAGCCCAACGGTTGATTGGAAAGAATAACTTTGAGGTGGTTTCGTACCCTACCATAATCTCTTCGTTCGTTCTCCGCTATTAGTGACTTTGGAGTGACTCTTTGTTGCATGTTGAGGGATAGTTATGTGATCCAATTATGCTATTATTTTTGAGGGAACTTACACTAGCGAAAGTATGAACCCTAGGCCTTGTTTCCTATCATTGCACTACCGTTTACGCTCACTTTTATCACTTGCTACCTTGCTGTTTTTATTATTTCAGATTACAACAACTATTATCTACTATCCATATTGCACTTGTATCACCATCTCTTCGCCGCACTAGTGCACCTATACAATTTACCATTGTATTGGGTGTGTTGGGGACACAAGAGACTCTTTGTTATTTGGTTGCAGGGTTGCTTGAGAGAGACCATCTTCATCCTATGCCTCCTACGGATTGATAAACCTTAGGTCATCCACTTGAGGGAAATTTGCTACTTTCCTACAAACCTCTGCACTTGGAGGCCCCAACAACGTCTACAAGAAGAAGGTTGTGTAGTAGACATCAAGCTCTTTTCCGGCGCCGTTGCCGGGGAGGTTAGCGCTTGAAGGTATATCTTTAGATCTTGCAATCGAGTCTTTTAGTTTCTTGTTTTTATCACTAGTTTAGTTATAAAAGAAAACTATAAAAAATGGAATTGAGTTTGTCTCATACGCTCCACCTTTTTAGTATCTTTCGTGAGTATGATGGAAAGGATAATTGTGCTCAAGTGCTAGAAGAAGAAATCTGTAAAATGTTTGGCACTAAATCTTTGAATGATGAGCATGATTGCAATGTTGTTAGTATGAATTCCTTGAATATCTATGATGCTAATGATATGCAAAGGCACAAGCTTGGGGAAGCTATGTTTGATAAAGATGATATTTTTTGTCCCCCAAGTTTTGATGAGCAAATTTATTATGATGAAAGCATGCCTCCTATCTATGATGATTATTGTGATGACACGTACGCTTTTAAGAATAATGATATCAATGAACCTTGTCATCTTGATCTTAATTTTCAATCACATGATAGTTATTTTGTTGAATTTGCTCCCACTATTATTCATGAGAAGAATCTTGCTTATGTGGAGAGTAGTAAATTTTCTATGCTTGTAGATCATGAAAAGAATGCTTTAGGTGCTGGTTATATTGTTGAATTCATTCATGATTCTACTGAAAATTATTTTGAGGGAGGAACATATGCTTGTAGGAATTGCAATAATATCAAGTTTCCTCTCTATGTGCTTAAAATCTTGAAGTTATGCTTGTTTTGCCTTCCTATGCTAGTTGATTATTGCTCCCATAAGTTGTTTGTTCACAAAATACCTATGCATAGGAAGTGGGTTAGACTTAAATGTGTTAGTCATATTCTTCATGATGCTCTCTTTATGTTTCAATTCTTATCCTTTATGTGAGCATCATTGAAATCATCATGCCTAGCTAGGGGCATTAAACGATAGCGCTTGTTGGGAGTCAACCCAATTTTATTCTTGTTCCTTGCTTTTTGTTACTGTTTAGTAATAAATAATTCATCTAGCCTCTGTTTAGATGTGTTTTTATGCTTTTAATTAGTGTTTGTGCCAAGTAGAACCTTTGGGAAGACTTGGGGAAAGTCTTGTTGATCATGCTGTCAAAAACAGAAATTTAGCGCTCACGAGAATTGCTGCCATTTTTATTTGGAGAGTGATATTTAGTTAATTCTTTTTGCAGATTATTAATAGATAAATTTCTCAGGTCCAGAAATTTATTTAAGAATTTTATGAGTTCCATAAGTATACGTTTGATTCAGATTACTACAGACTATTCTGTTTTTGACAGATTCTGTTTTTCATGTGTTGTTTACTTATTTTGATGAATCTATGGCTAGTAAAATAGTTTATAAACCATAGAGAAGTTGGAATACAGTATGTTTAACACCAATATAAATAAAGAATGATTTCATTACAGTACCTTGAAGTGGTGATTTATTTTCTGATACTAACGGAGCTTACGAGTTTTCTGTTAAGTTTTGTGTTGTGAAGTTTTCAAGTTTTGGGTAAGGATTCGATGGACTATGGAATAAGGAGTGGCAAGAGCCTAATATTGGGGATTCCCAAGGCACCCCAAGGTAATATTCAAGGACAACCAAGAGCCTAAGCTTGGGGATGCCCCGGAAGGCATCCCCTCTTTCGTCTTCGTTCATCGGTAACTTTACTTGGGGCTATATTTTCATTCGCCACATGATATGTGTTTTGCTTGGAGCGTCAATTTATTTTGTTAGGATTTGCTTGCTGTTATTTGGAACAATGTTTTGCATATTTTATTCCAATAAAAGTGGCATTGATAGCCTTTACTATGCCTATGTTACAAGTATACATGTTGCTGTTTGAAAACAGAAAGTTTACCGCTGTTGCAATAATACCCTAGAAAAGTCAGAATGTGATAAAATTTTGAAACCTTTTGCATATTAATATCTGATAAATTTACCACAGTGGGATTTTTCTTTCATAAGTTTTGGAGTTAGGAAAGTGTGGATGTTGCTGCATTCTTTACAGACTATCCTGTTTAGGCAGATTCCTGTTATGTTTGCATTGTTTGCATATGTTTGCTTCTTTAATGATTCTATTTGAGGATGGGACTATTAAATATGCAGAGGAATTTAGTGTGCAATGTTGAATAATAATTTTAGTGATTTTCTACAGTAGAGTATGATAAGGTTTTGGCAATGGTTCATACTAACTTATCTCACGAGTCCTTGTTGAGTTTTGTGTGGATGAAGCTTTTGAGATTTAGGGAGACCGGGATATGAGAGGAATTAAGGAGACACAAAAGCTCAAGCTTGGGGATGCCCAAGTCACCCCAAGATAATATTTCAAGAAGTCTCAAGCATCTAAGCTTGGGGATGCCCCGGTTGGCATCCCACCTTTCTTCTTCAACAACTATCGGTTATATCGGTTGATCCTAAGTTTTTGCTTCTTCACATGATGTTTGCCATTCTTAGAATGTCATTTTATTTTCATTTGCTTGCTGTTTGAATAAAATACCAAGATCTGAAATTCTTAAATTTTAGAGAGTCTTCACATAGTTGCATAATTATTCGACTACTCATTGATCTTCACTTATATCTTTCGGTGTAGTTTGTCATTTGCTCTAGTGCTTCACTTATATCTTTTAGAGCATGGTATTAGTTTTATTTTGAAGAAATAGATGAACTCTCATGCTTCACTTATATTATCTTTAGAGTCTTAAATAGCATGGTAATTTGCTTAAAATCCTAATATGCTAGGTATTCAAGAATAATAAAATTCTCTTATGAGTGTGTTGAATACTATGAGAAGTTTGATACTTGATAATTGTTTAGAGATATGGAGATGGTGATATTAGAGTCATGCTAGTTGAATAGTTGTGAATTTGAGAGATACTTGTATTGAAGTTTGTGATTCCCGTAGCATGCACGTATGATGAACCGTTATGTAACGAAGTCGGAGCATGAGGTGTTTATTGGTTGTCTTCCTTATGAGTGGCGGTCGGGGACGAGCGATGGTCTTTTCCTACCAATCTATCCCCCTAGGAGCATGCGCGTGGTACTTTGTTTTGATAACTGATAGATTTTTTCAATAAGTATGTGAGTTCTTTATGACTAATGTTGAGTCCATGGATTATACGCACTCTCACCCTTCCACCTTTGCTAGCCTCTCTAGTACCGCGCAACTTTCGCCGGTACCATAAACCCACCACATACCTTCCTCAAAACAGCGACCATACCTACCTATTATGGCATTTCCATAGCCATTCCGAGATATATTGACATGCAACTTTCCACCATCCCGCTTATTATGACACACTCCATCATTGTCATATTGCTTAGCATGATCATGTAGTTGACATCGTATTTGTGGCAAAGCCACCATTCATAATTCTTTCATACATGTCACTCTTGATTCATTGCATATCCCGGTACACCACCGGAGGCATTCATATATAGTCACATCTTGTTCTAAGTATCGAGTTGTAATTCTTGAGTTGTAAATAAATAGAAGTGTGATGATCATCATTAATAGAGCATTGTCCCAAATAAAAAAAGAGAAAGGCCATAAAAAAGAAAGGCCAAATAAATAAATAAATAAATAAAAAGGGGCAATGCTACTATCCTTTTACCACACTTGTGCTTCAAAGTAGCACCATGATCTTCATGATAGAGAGTCTCCTATGTTGTCACTTTCATATAGTAGTGGGAATCTTTCATTATAGAACTTGGCTTGTATATTCCAATGATGGGCTTCCTCAAAATGCCCTAGGTCTTCGTGAGCAAGCGAGTTGGATGCACACCGTTTACGCTCACTTTTATCACTTGCTACCTTGTTGTTTTTATTATTTCAGATTACAAAAACTATTATCTACTATCCATATTGCACTTGTATCACCATCTCTTCGCCGAAGTAGTGCACCTATACAATTTACCATTGTATTGGGTGTGTTGGGGATACAAGAGACTCTTTGTTATTTGGTCGCAGGGTTGCTTGAGAGAAACCATCTTCATCCTACGCCTCCTACGGATTGATAAACCTTAGGTCATCCACTTGAGGGAAAATTGCTATTGTCCTACAAATCTCTGCACTTGGAGGCCCAACAATGTCTAAAAAGATGAAGGTTGTGTAGTAGACATCATTAACCTGTTCGTCGTTTTTCTTTTTCTCGGATTAAACCCGCGGTTTTTCTGATCGCGATTTCTGATCCGATGTTCGTTTTAGTTTAACTTTTCGCTCGTTTGTCAGAATCAGGCGATTCAAGCGCCTGGAGTTTCGTCTCGAAACCCTCTTTCCGTTTAACCAACTCAAACAAGTTTTTGCCTCAGTAAAAAATTGCCCTAGTTTCAGATTAGTAAACGAAGTTTTTTCTTTTGCCGTTTGTCTTTCGTTGCTTCGTTTGGTTTGATTCTTTTGCCAACCGGAGTTCTTAAGTTGAACTTTCTGGTTAGATCTCTTATTCAAGTTTTACCTGTGCATTAGTTGAGTACTTATTGTATGCTTGTTTATTTGCGATAGAGTACCCGGAGTGCGCCGCTTGCTACTTCGAATCTCTAGGTTTCACAGATCATCAGCAAGGCAAGTAACACTTTGACCATACCTTCCTATTACCCAGTTTTATTGCATTAGATCAATCCTCACACATTGCATTGACTAGTATCTAATTAAATTGTGGGTTTGGGAAGTAGATGAGGTAGTACCTATTACCTGTTATTATCAAACCTTTGGGAGTTACTTCTACGTTTGCTTATTATGCTATGCTATGCTAGTAGACGTGGATTGGGTGAGTTGTAACGCCCTCGATGCGACTATATCTCCCACGTGTCGAGGCACGACTTAGAGGCATAATCGCATTGAAGGCATATGTCGCAAGTGAGGTAATCTTCACACAACCCATGTAATACAATAAGGGAAAGAGATGCATAGTTCGCTTACAATCGCCACTTCACACAATTACATGAATAAAGCATTACATCATCCAGATACAATCAAGGTCCGACTATGGAACCAAAATAAAAGAAGAACCCCAAATGCGACAAAGGTCCCTGATCGACCCCAACTGGGCTCCACTACTGATCAACTAGAACGAAACAACACAAAGGGCAAGATCTTCATCGAGCTCCTCCTGAGCTTGGTTGCGTCAACTGCACAAACTCATCGGCACCTGCAAACTGGTTTTGGAAGTATCTGTGAGTCACGAGGACTCAGCAATCTCACACCCGCGAGATCAAGACTATTTAAGCTTATAGGAAGGATGGAGTAATGAGGTGGAACTGCAGCAAGCGACTAGCATATATGGTGGCTAACATACGCAAATGAGAGCGAGAAGAGAAGGCAAAGCACGGTCGATAAATGTGTGATCAAGAAGTGATCCTATAGCAACCTACGTCAAGCATAACTCCAACACCGTGTTCACTTCCCGGACTCCGCCGGAAAGAGACCATCACGGTTACACACACGGTTGATGTATTTTAATTAAGGTCAACTTCGGGTTTTCTACAACCGGAAGTTAACAAATTCCCATCTGCCCATAACCGCGGGCACGGCTTTCGAAAGTTCAAATCCCTGCAGGGGTGTCCCAACTTAGCCCATCACAAGCTCTCACGGTCAACGAAGGAATAGACCTCCACCCGAGACACTCCGATCAGACTCGGTATCCCGGTACAACAAGACATTTCGACAGGGTAAAACTAAACCAGCAACACCGCCCGAATGTGCCGACAAATCCCGATAGGAGCTGCACATATCTCTTTCTCAGGGCACACTCAGATTGTCTTAGGTACGGGTAGGCCAACCCAGAGTTGCCCCTGGTGGTCACCGGTAGCTGACAGTTGGACCAACACTCAGAGAAGCACTGGCCCGGGGGGGGTAAAATAATGATGACCCTCAGGAGCGCGACTCCCAAGGGAAAAGAAAAGGCTAGGTGGCAAATGGTAAAACCAATGTTGGGCATTGCTGGAGAAGCTTTACTTAAGGCAAACTGTCAAGGGGTTCCCATTATAGCCCAACCGCGTAAGGGACGTAAAATCCGGGAACATAACACCGATATGACGGAAACTAGGGCGGCAAGAGTGGAACAAAACACCAGGCATAAGGCCGAGCCTTCCACCCTTTACCAAGTATATAGATGCATTAATTAAGTAAGATATATTGTGATATCCCAACAAGTAAACATGTTCCAACAAGGAACAACATCTCCATGTTCCAACAAGGAACAAACTTCGATCTTCACCTGCAACTAACAACGCTATAAGAGGGGCTGAGCAAAGCGGTAACATAGCCAATCAACGGTTTGCTAGGACATGGTGGGTTAGAGGTTTGACATGGCAATTTGGGTGGCTGACAAGCAAGTGGTAGGCATCGTAGCATTGGCATGGCAAAAGAGCGAGCAAACTAGCATAGCAAAGATAGTAGTGATTTCGAGGGTATGATCATCTTGCCTGAAATCCCGCAAGGAAGAAGAACGAGTCCATGAAGAAGACAAACGGACGTAGACGAATGGATCCTCACAACCTCGACGTTATCGGAACCAACCCGAAGAAGCAAACACCGGAAAAGAAGCACACAGCATAGTAAACAACCACCACAACAACATGGCACGATGCACAATCGAGTATGATGCATGTCCGGTTTAATGAAGCATGGCATGGCAAAGTGCACAAGCAGTTCTACAAATTAAGTGGAGATCAATATGCAACGAGTTGCATATTGACGGAACACCACATCAATTATTTAGTTCACTCTCGGTTAGGTACTCAACAAAGTTAAATGTTGGTTAACATGGCAAGAGGTGAAACATAACAAAACTATACCATCTAAACAATTTAAATGGGGCCGGATATAATAAACAACAAATCCGGTAACTCCCCATATGCATTAGTAATTTAATGCAACAACAATTTAAACATTTTAATTGTTGTTATCATGATGCGGATGACATGAACAAGTTTATGCAAGTTTTTAAGAAAATGTTGATAAGAGCATATTATGTAGCATTTGCCACCGTGGTGGAAAGAAAAGGGGTGCCACGGCAACGAATCCGAAAATGATGCCACGACAACATATCGGTTCCGGTAACTCGATTGAGATCCCGGTGCAAAAGAAAATGCGACGAGAGCGTGACATGCGATAGAATGCGGGGTGCTCTCGAATACCGAGTTCCCACATGTCGGTGGCAAGGCAAAAGAGGGGCGACGTTATCGAACAAGGGTGCATCTCATACAACATGCATCCATTTACGGGCATCGTCTCGGGGTTATACCTTTGAAGCGTGCATTATCGGAACGGGTCGAGTTCGATGGTAGGGGTACACTTGTTGTAGGGGTACTTGTCGGATCCACGGCGACGGTAGAGGTACAAATGTTCTCGCGGTACTTGTCGGTGCAGTCTTGGTGTAGATGTACATCGCAAACGTAGTGGTACTCGCGGACTTCGGCGCCGGTAGTCGTACACGGTTCGTAGGGGTACTTGGCGTTCTTGGTGATTCCGAAGAAGGCGGTAGATGTACTCGGCGAATCCACAAGGCGTGCACGGGTCGAAGTGGAACTCTTGACAAAATCCACGGGACTGACTTGGCATGCAACGAGCACGGCGCGATGGGCATGAAGGGCGGCGCTGGTTCTCTGCTCCAACGAAGCAGAACGACGGGCGAGCGGGCGGCCGACCTGGTGTCTTAGAGCAGCGTGGAAAGGCGGTGGTGAGCGACCGGATCGGAGGCAGAGGAGGTCACGGGAAGCTGGTCCGGCGGGATCCGGGCGAAGGAGGGCCGACCTGGGCGCAGGTCGCCGGATCGGGAGGCGATGGGCCTCGGCAGACCCGAGCAGAGCCAGGAGGAGGAGGTCGCGGGCGACGAGAGGGTGCAGTAGTTGCTGTTGCTGTCGGTGGCGACGAACTTGGAGGCGGGGCGGCGTGCAGAGCTGCGTGAAGGAGAGGCGGGGCCATGGTAGGCCTCGTTGGCGGCGGAGCTAGGCTTCACCGGAGCAGGGGGGCCTCGGGCGTCATGGGGCGGCGCTTGGAGCTCGGGGCAGAGGAGGTGGAGAGGCGCGGGACGAGGACGAGGCAGGAGGTCGCGCGAGGTGGAGGAGGAAGGGCGAGGCCGCGGCGCTGAGGAGGTGGTGGTGCTCGCGGGCGGACGAAGCAGGGAGGCGCGATGGAGGTCGTCGACGCGGAGAAGTAGCAGGCGAGGCGCGGCCATGGCAGGACCCGACGGATCCGGACGGGGCGGCGCTGGAGGGCGACGCGAGGCAGAGAGTGGAGGGAGGAAGAGACGAGGGGGACCGAGCGGGACTGCGAGCGAGAGAGGTGGGGATCGGGCGATGGGTGCGAGCGATGCGGCGCTGGAGGGAGGACGAGGGAGATGGAGATCGAGCGGAGGGGAGGCTAGGGTTAGGTAGCGGCGTGGCTGGGCCTTGGGCCTAGGGAGACTGGGCCGGCCTGGTGGGGAGGGGAATGGCCAGAGGCCTGGCTGGGTCTCTCCCTCACTCTAATGAAAAAAAAACAGAACAGAGAAAAGAAAGAAAGAAAGAGAGGTTAGGGAAGAAAAAGCGCAAGGGGATATTTTTCCCGGACTCGCAAAAATGCGCTTGTTCCAAGAAAAATAGAAAGGCCACGATTGAAAGATTTAAATTCAAACTCATTTGAAATTCAAATGGGTTTGAACTAGGACTTGATGAAAGGAAGGTCCAAAAATGTTCGGATTTTTGGTGGAGCTCCGGAAAATGATGAAATAAATATTGGCAAGGTTGGAGACCAAACTTGAAGCAGAAAAGGAACGAAATTATTTTGTAAGTGTGTTTTGGTGATTCCAAAATAGTGGAATATTTAATTATAGCTCCCTAATAATATTGAGAGGCTTTAATATGTTATAAAGAGAAATCACGAGTGAATTCCCTCAATTTAAATGGATCGAAAAAAAATCCATACGATTTATTTAGTAGAGGTTTTAAAAATTAATGATATGATGGCATGACGACATGATGCAATGCACATGATGCAAGGATGAATGCAACAAATAAAACAAATCACACGACGAAACTCGGAATAGCTGGAAGTCTTCTGGAGCGTCGGTCTCGGGGCGTTACAACACTCCACCACTATGAGAGGATCTCGTCCCGAGATCTAGAATGACACCGGAGGGAAAACAGAAGAGAAAGAGAAGAGGTAAAACTAAGTTGCTTCTTCGACCAATGAGTGAAACCAAAGAACCTTGAGAGGTTGAAAAGTTGAAAGAAAGAACACAACGGAGTTAAACACAATTGAGAGCACTGCGGTAGAAAAGAGAAACAAGGAACACCATGTGAACCTTGGAGGTTGCAAGGCTATGAATGACGAGTACAATGGACAAGAAGGAATTGGAACCACTCTGGTTAAAACAAGATGAGAGGGGAAGAATTTGGGCAGCACTCCGGTTGAAGATGGAAGGAAAAGAACATGAATTTGGCAAAATGAAAGCACTTGGATGAGACTCCGGTTAAATGGATAAGCAAGGAAAAGAACACGATCCTCACAATTCGAGATGATGAGTGAAAAGCACAACATCACAATGCCTCCGGAACGAAAGAATAGAAGTTAGATTGCTGGGATAAAGGGACGGAGAAGGAAATGTCAACTCCTACCACAATTTAATTTGGAAAGCATCCTTGCAGGAAGGTTAGAACAAAGTTGTTGGAAGACCAACAACGAAAAGAATAAGTTTGTAGTGGGCTTATGGAACACATCTCAAAACTATGAGGTGAAATTCGGCCACTAATGGAAACGATAGCTAGCTTTAGATCTACGAAGAGATGAACACTTCTTCCACCAAGATGATAAAGAGATAACTTGGATCATTGGCAAGCACCACAAATAGCAACATTCCAATGGAAGGCTTTTAGGTGAAATATGACACAAGATAACTCCAACAACGAGGTTGATGGATTTAAAAATAACTCATTCTTAACAACATGTGAATCATGGGACATGAACTCAAATTATCAAGAATGACATAATACCACCTCCAAAATATGGTAGAAAGAATTGCACTCAGGATTACCATATGAAGAAAGCTTGAGCTCCTTAGGAAAGAATCTCGATGAAAACTTTGAGAAGGGAATTAAATCCTTGATGAACCATCATGTAGAACCTCCATGAAGAACTCCGGTAAACAAAAGGAATGAACAGAAAGAGAAATTGAAAACACAAGGTGAATCCTTGCAATGATTTAGATGGATCTCCGTGATAATTAGAGCTTGGAACTCCGGGAAAAAGAGAAGATGAAACAAATGAAACCGAGAATTTGATGAGCCTCAGGAATAAGGAATTAATATCTTGGGTGAAACAAGAATAAGGATTACATTATGCTTATCCTTCACCATTTTAAAATTGATGACAAGCAACGGATTTGGCATACTACTTATTCTCGTAGAAAGGATTAAGATAGATATTGCGCAAACTTGAGAAAGTCTTCAACGATCCACCGGTAGAATTTAGAAAGTACGAATGCATAGATATGATACACGAAGGAAGAAAACTCTTGAATGAACCACCGGTAGGATTGGAACAACAAATGAATTGATATGATGAACAAGGAAGAGAGATCTTGAAAGAACCACGGTAAGAATTAAAAATGAACAAAGAAAAGATAAGGAAGACACCGGGAAGAATTAGCAAATACACGAAGATGCTTGAGAGGATTTAGATACATGAGAACGACGAGATCACGAGCCGATTAAAGATCACTTGAACGAAGCACCAGTATGATTTAGAGTATGCGAGCTGAAAGCTGGACTGAGTCAATCTTAGACGATGGGCTCCGGATAATCTGACAGAAAATACTCTGAATTACTTCAGATGAGTGAAAAGAATTCTCACAATCGAAAACAACTATGAGAGGATGGCATCAAGCTAGCACCAAGAATCTTGAAGAGAATAGAGCAAGATTAAAGAGAAACTCTTCTTCGGTCTTCAAAATGATGAGAATGACAACGAGAAACACCACCAAGAATTATTGAGGCACACCGGAAGAATCAAAAGCGAAGAGGTTGAGCCAACTATGAAAAGAATTTGAAAGATCTTGGAGAAAAAGCATTTGACTGATGATAACTCATTCTTACGTCAAACTTGGAGAAAAATTTAAGAGTAACGCCGGGAAAATAAGAAGAGTCAGGTAAGATCCTGGAAAAAGACCTGTGGGTTAGGGCCCACTCAAAAGAAACACCGTTGAACAATTTGAAGAGAGATAATGCACCGGTTGAAATAAAAGACTTGAATGAGAGAACATCCTCGAAAGATCTTGAACGAATGCATAGTGGAAACACGAATCTTCGAGATATCTTGAGCATTCCGGAACAATTGAATAGCGAGAAATGAATGAATATGAGGAGCATCGTCAAGAGAAGGTATTTGAAACGAGAAAAGGGGATATAATCGACAAATCTTGACTTGAATCCACCGGAGAAGAGAAAGGAATGAGGAATGACGAACTTGAAGCTCCATTAGAATCTTCATGAGAATCACCGGATAAGAACATTGAAGGAAAAGAATGGAGAGACTTCACAAGAATAAAAGGATACTTGATTTAAGAAATTTGAGTCCTTAAAGAAAAACAAGGGAGGGAGGGCGGGAAAAACAAAGGCAACTTGGAGACGGATGAAACAAACACCGTTGAGAAAAAATGATAATTGATCTTGCTGATGTTGAAATGATCGGATCCACTTGAAGAGAAAGACGCCGGTTGAAAAGGATTGACATGACAATCTCGATTGTCGAGAAGGATTGGTATTCACATCGGAGTATGAGAACACCATTTCGGAAAGGTATGGAATCAACACTTGACATTGAAGCAACTCGAATACCACAACTCAAAACAAAAACAAAGGACTGGCTTGCAGAATAAGCCGGAACAAACATATGATAGAGATTTCGTCCGAAGTTTTCGTGGTGGGGCCTACACGGGCTCGATCGTACAGCACCATCATGTACAAGGCAGTGCACATGACATACGAAGCGTCCCCGAGTCGGCATAGCCAAGGACTCTTTAAGACACAATGAGACCACTGTAAAACCAACCGTGAATAGGCGGACCACTAGACGTCGAACCCCAATTTCATATCATACATCCGCCGGAAAGATATCCTAAGAGCTACTTGAATTCCCACCTATGGAACTCCCGAAATTTTCCGGTTATGCAATCAGGTGTTGGGGATACAGGGGAAGCATAATATCTCACCCAAACTAGCAAATCCTACATCCAGCTGTATCCATCCTTCAACACATAACCAAGAAACCTTCGGAAATCGTCTACCTCAACCTTCGAAAAGCATCCGTTATACAAGTCATGGCAATACTCCCGTACTCACCTCAGTACTGGGTTATCGGGGTTATCTCACCAACAACTGCATAAAAGAGATTTTCGATGTCGGCGTACTAAACTCAGGTATTCTAGAACTGCAACGATAAAATTCTGATGACAACACCTCAGAGCTCAACTCCCCGGGACACTTCCACAAAACCCCTGACAGGAGGCACCAAGACAATGTTCTCATCATAAAACCATCGGAACGACTCCAAGATACCCGCGTGATCCTAAAAAAATTTAGTGAAATTTGAGAAGAGAAGAGTCAAAACTCTATGTCAGGATGCCTTACCAGAGCGATGAAGAGACTGGGGAGTAAAAAGAATTCCTAACTCTCCGATATATAATTACTAAATGACTCAAAACATTTTTTTCTAGACTCAAACTCGACCGCTAAAAACGATCAAGCAATGGGGCTCCTAAGGTCGGGGAAGGCTCTGATTACCAACTTGTAACGCCCTTGATGCGACTATATCTCCCACGTGTCGAGGCACGACTTAGAGGCATAATCGCATTGAAGGCATATGTCGCAAGTGAGGTAATCTTCACACAACCCATGTAATACAATAAGGGAAAGAGATGCATAGTTGGCTTACAATCGCCACTTCACACAATTACATGAATAAAGCATTACATCATCCAGATACAATCAAGGTCCGACTACGGAACCAAAATAAAAGAAGAACCCCAAATGCGACAAAGGTCCCTGATCGACCCCAACTGGGCTCCACTACTGATCAACTAGAACGAAACAACACAAAGGGCAAGATCTTCATCGAGCTCCTCCTGAGCTTGGTTGCGTCAACTGCACAAACTCATTGGCACCTGCAAACTGGTTTTGGAAGTATCTGTGAGTCACGAGGACTCAGCAATCTCACACCCGCGAGATCAAGACTATTTAAGCTTATAGGAAGGATGGAGTAATGAGGTGGAACTGCAGCAAGCGACTAGCATATATGGTGGCTAACATACGCAAATGAGAGCGAGAAGAGAAGGCAAAGCACGGTCGATAAATGTGTGATCAAGAAGTGATCCTATAGCAACCTACGTCAAGCATAACTCCAACACCGTGTTCACTTCCCGGACTCCGCCGGAAAGAGACCATCACGGTTACACACACGGTTGATGTATTTTAATTAAGGTCAACTTCGGGTTTTCTACAACCGGACGTTAACAAATTCCCATCTGCCCATAACCGCGGGCACGACTTTCGAAAGTTCAAATCCCTGCAGGGGTGTCCCAACTTAGCCCATCACAAGCTCTCACGGTCAACGAAGGAATAGACCTCCACCCGAGACACTCCGATCAGACTCGGTATCCCGGTACAACAAGACATTTCGACAGGGTAAAACTAAACCAGCAACACCGCCCGAATGTGCTGACAAATCCCGATAGGAGCTGCACATATCTCTTTCTCAGGGCACACTCAGATTGTCTT
>NC_057800.1:220227994-220229889 GCF_018294505.1 Triticum aestivum | reverse complement strand
GCGGCCAACGGGTCCGGGCGGGCCGCCGATGGGCTTCGCGGGCCCGCGTGGCTGGGAAGGTGGAGGAGGAGGCGACAGGTGGCGGCGGCACTGTGGAGAGGAACGGAAAAAGAGGAGGAGGGGGGGTTGGACGACCAGATTTGGAAGGAGGGGCAGTTTAAATAGGAAAGGGGGGCTAGGGTTTAGACTCTAGGGGGTTTTGGAGCGTTTCGGGGCCTCAGATCGACATCGGACGGCTCCAGATCGAGGGGAAGTGTAGGAGGGCTAGACGGGCTGTGAAGAGAGGCCTCGAGCTGAGAGGAGAGAAGAGAAGAGCGGCCCGGCAATAGTTTCCGAATACCGAAAACGTGTGACGCTAGACCGACTATATCACGGTTATATATTTAACGGTTGGGCAGTCAAACGAACTCCGAATGCGACGAAACTTGGCAGGCGGCCTGTCTACACTATAATAAGACCGCACGACATGTTGCAACCCATTCCGAGAACATTTTCCGGCCACTTATAAAATACTATTTCGGACATGCCGCGGGCGCGTGCAAGTGTGTCTGGGCTCAGAACGGGCAACGGAAGGAACGGGGAGGCCGGGACGGATGCAAGTTTTAAAACATGATGATGCAATGCACATGATGACATCATGAAATGCAACACGCAAGCAAACGACATGGCAACGACGGTGACTAACTGAACGACACCTGGCACATCGGTCTCGGGGCGTTACATGAGTGAAATCCATGACAGATGTAAGATTGTTAATCAACGGTTTTTCTAAGGTGTCAACTTAAATACACATCTGGGTGGATTGAGGCACCTGGGTATTCCAACGATTGCCTGTTTTTCTACGGACCGCCACCCAGGCTCAAAGGGATCATGAGATTATTCATGCTAGAAACTTCCGTGTGCAGCCACAAGCTACTATGGGCTGTAGCATAGTTGACTAAGTCGTGCGAACTCTTACAGTGGTAGACTAGCAGATGTAGGGGATGTAGGTTGGTACGGTCTACCCGTTCGTAACGTGCTAGCACTTCTGAAAGACTATGTCTCGGTCATCCGTTTCCCAAACACCCTGTAGTGCGGGAAATCTAATGGAGGAGATCGAGTCTTGTGGGGAAAAGTGCGCAAACCTCTGCAGACTGTATAAACTAATCATGGTTAGCCGTGTCCCCGGTTATGGACATCTTGAGTATCTAGTACTTGGATTATCATGTGAATCTCATCATGTTACTTCAAAATTAATTTTGTTGGGTTTAATGATGTTGCTTAATTGGGATTGAGAGCGTGTCTACACTCTCAATGTTTAACAACCACCATGATAGTTAAATAAAATTTATTCCTTTGTAGTAGGGAAAAATTGGCTTTACGCAAAACTGTAACCATAGAGCTTTCCACCAGCCAAATATGCATATAGAATAGCCTTATTCTTTTATTGCTCTCTATGTGTTACATTGCCAGCATATTCCATGTGCTGACCCGTTTCGGGCTGCAACGTTAATGTTGCAGACTTTTCAGACGACGAGTAAGGTGCTTTTAGGTCGTGGTTCTATACTCAGTTATGCTGTTGGAGTTGATGGAGTCACTTATCTTCCAAGCCTTCCGTTGTTATCGTTATTAAATGGCCTTAAGCCATATTTATTGTAATAAGTTCTCTTTTGAGACTCTCGATGTAATAAGTGTGTGATTGCTACTTTGTTATAAATCCTTCAAGTACTATGTGGTGTTAGCATTACTGATCCAGGGATAACACCTGAGCACAGAGATTGGACCGTTTGAGGTTTGGTCGCTACAAACGTCCGCTAAATAGAGGAACCGGGAAAAACCGGCGATCCGATCTAAAAAAATGAACTAGGGTTTTCTACAAAAACCGAATCGGTTTCTTTAAAAAAAATGGCGGTGGC
>NC_057800.1:220181415-220227775 GCF_018294505.1 Triticum aestivum | reverse complement strand
GGCGGATCGACGCGTTACCTCTCTGGCGAGGCAACTGCGGCGAGGCGTGGCTTGCGGGGTGGCGGCTTCACGGGGCTGCGGGCGGCGCGGGCGGCTGCGGCGACGGTGGGTGGCTGCGGCGGCGCGGGGTGGTGGTGGGCGGGCTCAGGGGGGAGTATATAAAGGGGGGCTCAGCTTGGAGGAGGGGCCAAGGCGGCGGCGGCGGTGGAGTCCAGCTCGGACTCCTCCGAGTCGACGGCAGCGGCGCGGTCTCCGCGCGGGAGACGACGACGACGGGAGATGGGCCAGCCCGGCCGGGTTTCGGCCTAGTCGGCTGGAAGTTTTTTTTGTTAAATACCGCCGAACAGAAAATAAATCCTAGAAAATAAAATAAAAACCTAAAAATGCCAAAACAAATTTTCACCGTATAAATAAAATATTTAGGACGAGATGAACATTTTCTTGGCCCTAAAATGCAATTTTGAAAACGTGCAATTTTTCTAATGCAAATAAAATCCAAATAAAATCGAATAAAATCAAATAAATGATTTTAATATTTTTCGTCCAATATTTCAGTTATTTTGGAGAAGTCATATTATCTCCTCTCATATATTTTAATATGAAATACTTTTCGGAGAGAAAATAATTAAAATAAAAAGTCCTCATTTCATTATTTGATAAAAATCAAATATGAAAACCCAGAAATCCCCAACTCTCTCCGAGGGTCCTTGAGTTGCTTAGGATTTCGAGGATTGCGGAACGAAAATGCAATAAATATGATATGCAAGAATGACCTATGTATAACATTCCAAATTGAAAATTTGGGATGTTACAAACCTACCCCCCTTAAGATGAATCTCGCCCTCGAGATTCAGGTTGGCTAGAAAATAGGTGTGGGTGGTCTTTGAGTAGATCATCCTCTCGTTCCCAGGTGGCTTCATCCTCGGTGTGGTGGCTCCACTGAACTTTACAAAACTTGATAACCTTACTGCGGGTGACTCGGCTGGCAAACTCAAGAATCTTAACCGGCTTTTCCTCATAAGTCAAATCACTGTCTAACTGAATCGCCTCCAAAGGTACTGTATCTCTTAATGGTATATCGGCCATCTCGGCATGACACTTCTTCAACTGTGAAACATGGAACACGTCATGAACTCCTAACAGTCCTTCAGGTAACTCCAACTTGTAGGCAACTTCCCCCATCCGTTCCAAAACATGATACGGTCCTACAAATCTCGGGGCTAACTTTCCTTTAACTCCAAAACGTCTCACTCCTCGCAAGGGAGATACACGCAGATATGCTCTATCTCCAATTTCGTAGGTTACCTCCTTGCGTTTCGAGTCTGTATAACTCTTCTGCCTTGACTGAGCAATCTTCAGTCTATCACGAATCAGCTTAACCTTCTCTTCAGATTCCTTGATCAAGTTTGGTCCAAACAACTGTCGGTCTCCTACTTCATCCGACATTAACGACGTTCTGCACCTTCGTCCGTACAGGGCTTCGAACGGTGCCATCTTCAAACTGGCTTGGTAGCTATTGTTGTATGAGAACTCTGCGTAAGGCAAATTGTCATCCCAACTAGATCCATAATCTAGCGCACAGGCTCTCAACATGTCCTCCGGAATCTGATTGACTCTCTCTGTCTGTCCATCCGCCTGCGGGTGAAACGTTGTACTGAACTCCAGTCTTGTTCCCAAAGTCTGGTGTAACTGATGCCAAAACTTTGAGGTAAACTGTGTTCCTCTATCTGATACGATGGTCCTCGGAACTCCATGCAAACATACGATCCTGGAAATATATATCTTGGCCAACTTCGCACTTGTATAAGTGGTTTTCACTGGGATAAAGTGAGCCACTTTGGTCAAGCGATCAACTACTACCCATATGGAATCATATCCTGATTTGGTCCTAGGCAATCCGGTGATAAAGTCCATGCCAAGTTTATCCCACTTCCATTCGGGTATCGGCATAGGCTGTAACAATCCCGCCGGCTTTTGATGCTCTGCCTTTACTCTCTGACATACATCACATACGGCTACATACTCGGCAATATCCTTCTTCATCCCTGTCCACTAGAAACGTTCCTTCAAATCCAAATACATCTTAGTGTTTCCAGGGTGTATCGAGTATGGTGAGTCATGGGCCTCCTGCAGTATTAACTTCCTGATCTCTGTGTTATTGGGCACATAATCTTGGTCCTCAAACCATAAGGTATCGTGCTCATCCTCACGAAAACCTTTGGCCCTTCCTTTGCTCGTCTTCTCTTTTATCTCGGCAATCTCTTGGTCATCCTTCTGAGCTTCTCGAATCCTTCCTAACAATGTAGACTGAACCTCCATTGTTGCAACAAAACCTTTAGGAACAATCTCTAATCGAAGTTCCATGATGTCCTCTACTAACTCCTTCGGCACTCCCTTACTCGCAAGGGTATTAGCATAACTCTTCCGGCTCAAAGCGTCTGCTACGACATTGGCCTTTCCTGGATGATAGTGCAGCTTCATGTCATAATCCTTTATAAGCTCCAACCATCTCCTCTGCCTAAGGTTCAACTCCTTCTGTGTGAAGATGTACTTCAAACTCTTATGATCCGTGTACACATCACAACGGTTTCCAATAAGGTAATGTCTCCAAGTCTTCAATGCATGCACTACAGCTGCTAACTCCAAATCATGCGTGGCATAATTCAACTCGTGAGGTTTTAGTTGTCGTGAGGCATACGAAACAACTCTTCCGTCCTGCATAAGCACGCTTCCAAGTCCCAAGCGAGAGGCGTCGCAATACACTTGGAAATCCTTATGTATATCTGGCAGTATCAGCATTGGGGCTGTAGTCAAACATTTCTTCAACTCCTGGAAACTTGCCTCGCAATCTTCCGTCCATTTAAACTTGGTATCCTTCTTCAATAACTCGGTCATTGGTTTCACAATGTTGGAAAAAATCTCAATGAATCTCCGGTAGTATCCTGCGAGTCCAAGAAAACTGCGGCTCTCGCTAACTGAAGTGGGTGCTAACCATTTAGTGACTGACTGAACCTTGCTAGGATCTACTGCTATACCTTCTCCTGATATAACATGTCCAAGGAATCCGACTTCCTTCAACCAAAACTCGCATTTGCTGAACTTGGCATACAACCGATGTTCCCTGAGTTTCTCGAGAACTAAACGCAAATGCTCCATGTGCTCCTCTTCATTCTTCGAGTATACCATAATATCATCAATAAACACCACAACAAACTTGTCCAAATATTCCATGAATTCCTTGTTCATCATGCTCATGAAATAGGCAGGGGCGTTAGTCAGTCCAAACGACATGACCGTATACTCGTATAATCCGTATAGCATGGTGAACGTTGTCTTTGGTATATCCTTCTCTCGAATCTTCAACTGATGGTATCCCGATCGCAGATCGATCTTCGAAAACACTTTAGCTCCTTGCCCTAAAATGCCAAAAAAAAATCACCGCCTACATAAAATATTTAGGACGAAATGAACATTTTCTTGGCCCTAAAATGCAATTTTGAAAATGTGCAATTTTTCTAATGCAAATAAAATCCAAATAAAATCAAATAAAATCAAATAAATGATTTTAATATTTTCCTCCAATATTTCAGTTATTTTGGAGAAGTCATATTATCTCCTCTCATATATTTTAATATGAAAAACTTTTTGGAGAGAAAATAATTAAAATCAAAAATCCTCGTTTCATTATTTGATAAAAATCAAATATGAAAACCCAGAAATCCCCAACTCTCTGTGTGGGTCCTTAAGTTGCTTAGGATTTTGAGGATTGCGGAACGAAAATGCAATAAATATGATATGCAAGAATGACCTATGTATAACATTCCAAATTGAAAATTTGGGATGTTATAGTTAATTAGCAACTAGATGCAACATACAATATGCAAACTAATTAACTAGAGGTACGCAGGTCATCGTACCCAAACAAACAAAGTAGCGTTACGCAAGTTCGGCAGGGAGCGTGGACATCACAAAGTTTCATCGCTATAGAAAGTATACAAGTTCAACCGACACATATCATCATCATCGGCATCGTAAATCACTAGAAGTTCCATCCTTCCATATCATCGAGGATGGACTCTAGCTTCTTGAACGGCTTGAGGTCTTGACGTTGCATGCCTATGCGAGTTCGGACGTCAGCTCGCGATATAGGGCCGTGGTGGAACCTCCCCTTCTCATCGACAACTTCTTTCATGATGATTGTCACAATGTCCCTTTGGATGCGAAAGAAGTCATCTCTAAGTTTATAATCCGCTTCTCCATGAGATTCTAGCCACTTGTGGATATGTTCATCATTTCTGCTTGTCATGCGAAGCTTTTGGTGATCCGTGTTAAACTCAATCATGAGATGGAGGATGTAGATGTCGGTGTCGATGTCAGCGTCAGTACCATCATCGAGGCCGACCTGCAAACCCTGACTTTGCATTTTCTTAGCAGTCAAAAAGTCGAGGTACTCTTCTTCACCCTCATAATCCATCTCGTCTGGATCTTGGTCAGAAGGCCCGGTTTCTTCATTGTTCGACATGTTTCCTATGATTAAGTCTCCTCGTTTAATTCTAAAACCAAGAAAAAAATGAGAAATGATACCAAAAATAAATCTATGTTTGCCGGAATGTTGATTCCCAGCACTCGATATGCCTACTATCTAGCACAAATCATGCCAAAATTCACGGAAAATTTTGGCATGACCTTTGCTAAAAAATGGACATATCGAGCGCCTGAAATTCACCGGAACAGAAATGAATCAACATTCTGGCGTAACATAGGCCACTTGGATCATTTACCCAGCACATAATCATCATGTCCAAATGACATGTCCAAATTTCCAAATATGACATGTCCAAAACATCACATGTCCACATATCACATGTCCACTTCAAATTTGCATATAAAAGGAAGAAAATATAGAATTTGCAGAAAAAACCTATCTAAATTCATAACTAAATATATAACCTAATTAACCATCTCCCTAACTAAAACCTAACTAAATTAACCGAAAAACCTAGCTACCAGAGAGAGGAGGAGAGGTGGGGGGCTTACAGAGGGTGCAGGCCCGACGACGGCCGAGGTTGGGTGGGGTCGGGGTCGGGGTTGAGCGCTGGGGCCGGAGCCAGGGTCGGGGTCGGGGTCAGAGCCGGGGCCGTGGGCAAGCGCCGGGGTCGAGGGCCAGAGCCGGCGCTGGGGTCGGTTGGCGTCGGGGTTGGAGGCGAGCGCAGAGGCGCGGCGAGGGCTCCAGCGGCGCGACGGGGGAAGAGAGAGTGTGGGGATTTGGGGAAAAAGAGGCGGGATGAAGAGAGGAGTGGGGATTTTCGGGGTTAAGTGGGCATTGTAGTAGCATGTTTAGGCAAAACACGCTATAGCTACTCCAGGTAGCTATAGCGGTTTCGTGTAGAGAGAGGGAGATGGGGGAGGGGAGGACTGGTGGAAAAAGGTGGTGGGGCTGCGTCTTAGCAGTAGCACGGGAGGAAAAACGCGCTACTGCTAAGAGCATAGCAGTAGCGCGCTTTCCTCACACGCGCTACTGCTAAACGGGCCAACCATGTGGACAATTTCAAAATTAGCAGCAACGACATGACTTAAAAGCGCGCTACTAATACTGCATTAGCAGTAGCGCTTCGGGACGCTGCGCTGCTGCTAAACTTAGGTTGGTGTGTACTGTCGGTCAATTTTTGTAGCAGCGCAGTTTAGACATCACGCGCTACTGTTAAATTTACATCAGTAGCACGGTTTTCCTAAGCTCGCTACTGCTAATTTGCAGTAGCGCCTCTTTTGTGCCGCGCTGCTGCTAAGATTCTGTGTATAAGGTTTTCCCTAGTAGTGATATGTATTATGAGTTATGTGATTTGATGTACCGAAGGTTGTTCGGAGTCCCAGATGAGATCACAGACATGACGAGGAATCTCGAAATGGTCGAGACATAAAGATTGATATATTGAACCATGTTGTTCGGACACCGGAAGTGTTCCAGAGAGTTTCGGATAAAACCGGTGTGCCGAAAGGTGTTACCGGAACCCCCGAGAGAACTAATGGGCCTCTATGGGCCTTAGTGGGAAGAGAGGAAGGGCCAGGAGGGGCTGGCCGCGCACCCCCCTTGGGTCCGAATTGGACTAGGGGAAGGGGGAGGCGCCCCCTTTCGTTCCCTTCCCCCTCTTCCTTCCTTTCCCCTCTCTCGCTCTTGGTGGATTCCTACTAGGACTTGGAGTCCTAGAAGGAATCCCCCATTTGGGCGCGCCCCTTGAGGCTGGCCCTCCTCCTCCTCCTCCCCTCCTTTATATATGGGGGAAGGGGGCACCCCATAGACACACAAGTTGATCTTTAGCCATGTGCGGTGCCCCCCTCCACAGTTTTACACCTCGGTCATATTGTCGTAGTGCTTAGGCAAAGCCCTGTGTCAATAACTTCATCATCACCGTCAACACGCCATCGTGTTGACGAAACTCACCCTCGGCCTTAGATGGATCAAGAGCACGAGGGACGTCACCGAGTTGAACGTGTGCAGATTGCGGAGGTGCCGTGCGTTTGATATTTGATTGGTTGGATCGCGAAGACGTTTGACTACATCAACCGCGTTACTAAACGCTTCCACTTTCGGTCTACGAGGGTAAGTAGACACACTCTCCCCTCTCGTTGCTATGCATCTCCTAGATAGATCTTGCGTGATCGCGGGATTTTTTTTTGAAATAATGCGTTCCCCAACAATGGCATCCGAGCCAGGTCTATGCGTAGATGTTATATGCACGAGTAGAAAACAAAGAGTTGTGGGCGATAATAGTCATATTGCTTACCAGCATGTCATACTTTGATTCAGCGGTAATGTTGGATGAAGCGGCCCAGGCCGACATTACATGAACGCGTTCATGAGACTCGTTTTACCGTCGTGCTTCGCACACAGGTGGCTAGTGGGTGTCTGTTTCTCCATCTTTAGTTGAATCGAGTGTGACTACGCCTGGTCCTTGTTGAAGGTTAAAACAACACACTTGACGAAAAATCATTGTGGTTTTGATGCGTAGGTAAGAACGGTTCTTGCTAAGCCCGTAGCAGCCACGTAAAACTTGCAACAACAAAGTAGAGGACGTCTAACTTGTTTTTGCAGGGCATGTTGTGATGTGATATGGTCAACACTTGATTATATAAATTGTTGTATGAGATGATCATGTTTTGTAACGAAGTTATCGGCACTGGCAGGAGCCATATGGTTGTCGCTTTATTGTATGAAATGCAATCGCCATGTAATTGCTTTACTTTATCACTAAGCGGTATCGATAGTCGTGGAAGCAATAGTTGGCGAGACAACAACGATGCTACGATGGAGATCAAGGTGTCAAGCTGGTGACGATGGTGATCATGACGGTGCTTTGGATATGGAGATCAAAGGCACAAGATGATGATGGCCATATCATATCACTTATATTGATTGCATGTGATGTTTATCTTTTATGCATCTTATTTTGCTTAGTACGGTAGTAGCATTGTAAGACGACCTCTAAATAAATTTCAAGGTATAAGTGTTCTCCCTGAGTATGCACCGTTGCTATAGTTCGTCGTGCCGAGACACGACGTGATGATCGGGTGTGATAAGCTCTACGTTCACATACAACGGGTGCAAGCCAGTTTTGCACAAGCAGAAATACTCAGGTTAAACTTGACGAGCCTTAGAATATGCAGATATGGCCTCGGAACACTGAGACCGAAAGGTCAATCATGAATCATATAGTAGATATGATCAACATAGTGATGTTCACCATTGAAAACTTCTCCATCTCACGTGATGATCGGACATGGTTTAGTTGATATGGATCACATGATCATTTAGATGACTAGAGGGATGTCTATCTAAGTGGGAGTTCTTAAGTAATATGATTAATTTAACTTTAATTTATCATGAACTTAGTACCTGATAGTATTTTGCATGTCTATGTTGTTGTAGATAAATGGCCCGTGCTACTGTTCCATTGAATTTTAATGCGTTCCTAGAGAAAGCTAAGTTGAAAGATGATAGTAGCAACTACACGAACTGGATCTGTAACTTGAGGATTATCCTCATTGCTGCATATAAGAATTACGTCCTAGAAGCACCGCTAGGTGCAAAGCCCACTGAAGGAGCAGCACCAGATGTTATGAACATCTGGCAGAGCAAAGCTGATGACTACTCGATAGTTCAGTGTGCCATGCTTTACGACTTAGAATCGGGACTTCAACGGCGTTTTGAACATCATGGAGCATATGAGATGTTCCAGGAGTTGAAGTTAATATTTCAAGCAAATGCCCGAATTGAGAGATATGATGTCTCCCATAAGTTCTATAGTTGCAAAATGGAGGAGAATAGTTCTGTCAGTGAACATATACTCAGAATGACTGGGTACCCCAACCACTTGACTCAACTGGGAGTTAATCTTCCTGATGATAGTGTCATTAACAGAGTTCTTCAATCACTGCCACCAAGCTACAAAAGCTTCATGATGAACTATAACATGCAAGGGAAGGATAAGACAATTCCCGAGCTCTTCGCGATGTTAAAGCTGCGGAGGTAGAAATCAAGAAGGAGCATCAAGTGTTGATGGTCAACAAGACTACTAGTTTCAAGAAAAGGGGCAAAGGGAAGAAGGGGGACTTCAAGAAGAACGGCAAGCAAGTTGCTGCTCAAGTGAAGAAACCCAAGTCCGGACCTAAGCCTGAGACTGAGAGCTTCTACAGCAAAGGGACTGGTCACTAGAAGCGGAACTACCCCAAGTATTTGGCTGATAAGAAGGATGGCAAAGTGAAAGGTATATTTGATATACATGTTATTGATGTGTACCTTACTAATGCTCGTAGTAGCGCCTGGGTATTTGATACTGGTTCTATTGCTCATATTTGCAACTCGGAATAGGGGCTACAGATTAAGTGAAGATTGGCTAAGGACGAGGTGACGATGCGCGTGGGAAATGGTTCCAAAGTCGATGTGATCGTTGTCGGCATGCTACCTCTACATCTACGTTCGTGATTAGTATTAGACCTGAATAATTGTTATTTGGTGCCCGCGTTAAGCATGAACATTATATCTAGATCTTGTTTGATGTGAGACGGTTATTCATTTAAATCAAAGAATAATGGTTGTTCTATTTATATGAGTAATATCTTTTATGGTCATGCACCCTTCATGAGTGGTCTATTTTTATTGAATCTCCATAGTAGTGATACACATGTTCATAGTAGTGAAGCCAAAATATATAAGTTTAATAATGATAGTGTAACTTATTTGTGGCATTGCCGGTTAGGTCATATTGGTGTAAAGCGCATGAAGAAACTCCACGCTGATGGGCTTTTGGAATCACTTGATTATGAATCACTTGATGCTTGCGAACCATGCCTCATGGGCAAGATAACTAAGACGCCATTCTCCGGAACAATGGAATGAGCAACAGACTTATTGGAGATAATACATATTGATGTATGCGGTCCGATGAGTGTTGATGCTCGTGGCGGGTATCATTATTTTCTGACCTTCACAGATGATTTGAGCTGATACGGGTATATCTACTTGATGAAACATAAGTCTAAAACATTTGAAAAGTTCTAAGAATTTCAAAGTGAAGTGGAAAATCATCATAACAAGAAAATTAAGTTTCTACGATCTGATCATGGAGGTGAATATTTGAGTTATGAGTTTGGTCTTCATTTGAAATAATGCGAAATAGTTTCGCAACTCATGCTACCTGGAACACCACAGTGTAATGGTGTGTCTGAACGTCGTAACCACACTTTATTAGATATGGTGCGATCTATGATGTCTCTTACTGATTTACCGCTATCGTTTTCGGGTTATGCTTTAGAGATGGCTGCATTCACGTTAAATAGGGCACCATCGAAATCCGTTGAGACGACACCATATGAACTGTGGTTTGGGAAGAAACCCAAGTTGTCATTTCTTAAAGTTTATGGCTGCGATGCTTATGTGAAAAAGCTTCAACCTGATAAGCTCGAACCTAAATCTGAGAAATGTGTCTTCATAGGATACCCAAAGGAGACTGTTGGGTACACCTTCTATCACAGATCCGAAGGCAATATATTTGTTGCTAAGAATGGATCTTTTCTAGAGAAGGAGTTTCTCTCGAAAGAAGTGAGTGGGAGGAAAGTAGAACTTGATGAGGTAACTGCACCTTCTCATTTATTGGAAAGTAGTTCATCATAGAAATCAGTTCCAGTGATTCCTACACCAATTAGTGAGGAAGCTAATGATGATGATCATGAAACTTCTAATCAAGTTACTACCGAACCTAGTAGGTCAACCAGAGTAAGATCCGCACCAGAGTGGTACGGTAATCCTGTTCTGGAAGTCATGTTACTTGACCATGACGAACCTATGAACTACGAGGAAGTGATGATGAGCCAAGATTCTGCGAAATGGCTTGAGGCCATGAAATCTGAGATGGGATCCATGTATGAGAACAAAGTGTTGACTTTGGTTGACTTGCCCGATGATCGGCAAGCCATAAAGAATAAATGGACCTTCAAGAAGAACACTGACGCTGACGGTAATATTACTGTCTATAAAGCTCGACTTGTTGTGAAAGGTTTCTGACAAGTTCAAGGAGTTGACTATGATGAGACCTCACCCGTAGCAATGCTTAAGTCCGTCCGAATCATGTTAGCAATTGTCGTATTTTATGATTATGAAATTTGGCAAATGGATGCCAAAACTGCATGCCTTACTGGATATCTTAAAGAAGAGTTGTATATGGTGCAACCGGAAGGTGTTGTCGATCCAAAAGGTGCTAACAAAGTGTGCAAGCTCTGGCGATCCATCTATGGACTGGTGCAAGCATCTCGGAGTTGGAATATATGTTTTGATAGTGTGATCAAAGCATACGGTTTTATACAGACTTTTGGAGAAGCCTGTATTTACAAGAAAGTGAGTGGGAGTGAAGGAAATATGCCCTAGAGGCAATAATAAAGTTGTTATTTATATTTCCTTATATCATGATAAATGTTTATTATTCATGCTAGAATTGTATTAACCGGAAACTTAGTACATGTATGAATACATAGACAAACAGAGTGTCACTAGTATGCCTCTACTTGACTAGCTCATTAATCAAAGATGGTTAAGTTTCCTAACCATAGACATGAGTTGTCATTTGATGAACGGGATCACATTATTAGAGAATGATGTGATTGACTTGACCCATCCGTTAGCTTAGCACTATGATCGTTTAGTTTATTGCTATTGCTTTCTTCATGAGTTATACATGTTCCTATGACTATGAGATTATGCCACTCCCGAATACCGGAGGAACACTTAGTGTGCTATCAAACGTCACAACGTAACTGGGTGACTATAAAGATGCTCTACAAGTGTCTCCAATGGTGTTTGTTGAGTTGGCATAGATCGAGATTAGGATTTGTCACTCCGTGTATCGGAGAGATATCTCTGGGCCCTCTCGGTAATCCACATCACTATAAGCCTTGCAAGCAATGTGACTAATGAGTTAGTTGAGGGAAGTTGCATTACGGAACGAGTAAAGAGACTTGCCGGTAACGAGATTGAACTAGGTATTGAGATACCGACGATCGAATCTCGGGCAAGTAACATACCGACGACAAAGGGAACAACGTCTGTTGTTATGCAGTTTAACCGATAAAGTTCTTTATAGAATATGTAGGAACCAATATGAGCATCCAGGTTCCGCTATTGGTTATTGACCGGAGATTAGTCTCAGTCATGTCTATGATACGTCTCCAACGTATCTATAATTTTTTATTGTTCCATGCTATTATATTATCTGTTTTGGATGTTTAATGGGCTTTAATATGCACTTTTATATTATTTTTGGGACTAACCTATTAACCAAAGGCCCAGTGCAAATTGTTGTTTTTTTGCCTATTTTAGTGTTTCGTAGAAAAGGAATATCAAACGGAATCCAAACGGAACAAAACCTTCGCGAGGATCTTTCTTGGAACAAACGCAACCCAGGAGACTTGGAGTACAAGTCTAGAAGTCCACAAAGCTTCCACAAGGCAGGGGCGCGCCCAGGGGTGTAGGCGCGCCCCCACCCTCGTGGGCCCCACGGAGCTCCACCGACGTACTTCTTTCGCCTATATTTACCCATGTACCCTAAAAACATCCAGGAGAGCCACGAAACCACTTTTCCACCGCTGCAACCTTCTATACCCGTGGGATCCCATATGGGGCCTTTTCCGGCAATCTGCCGGAAGGGGATTCAATCATAGAGGGCTTCTACATTAACACCATAGCCTCTCCGATGATGTGTGAGTACTTTACCATAGACCTTCGGGTCCATAGTTATTAGCTAGGTGGCTTCTTCTCTCTCTCTTTGGTTCTCAATACAAACTTATTTGGTTCTTCTCTGAATTCTTATATGCATGATTTGATATCTTTGCAAGTCTCTTAGAATTATCGGTTTAGTATGGCCTACTAGATTGATCTTTCTTGCAATGGGAGAAGTGCTTAGCTTTGGGTTCAATCTTGCGGCGTCCTTTCCCAGTGACAGCAAGGGCAATAAGGCACGTATTGTATTGTTGCCATCGAGGATAAAAAGATGGGGTTTATATCACATTGCTTGAGTTTATCCCTCTACATCATGTCATCTTGCCTAATGTGTTACTCTATTCTTATGAACTTAATACTCTAGATGCATGTTGGATATCGGTTGATGTGTGGAGTAATAGTAGTAGATGCAGAATCGTTTCGGTCTACTTGACACAGACGTGATGCCTATAGTCATGATCATTGCCTTAGATATTATCATAACTATGTGCTTTTCTATCAATTGCTCGGCAGTAATTTGTTCACCCACCATAATACTTGCTATCATGAGAGAAGCCACTAGTGAAACCTATGGCCCTTGGGTCTACTTCACATCTTATAAGTTTCCAATCTATAATTCTAGTTTACTATTTATTTTGCAATCTTTACTTTTCAATCTATACAACAAAAATACAAAATATTTGTCTTATTATCTTTATCAGATCTCACTTTCGCCTTTGGCCCCCTTGCTCCTTTATATACGGGGATAGGGGGCACCCTAGAACACACAAGTTGACCGTTGTCTTAGCCGTGTGCGGTGCCCCCCTCAACAGATTTCCACCTCGGTCCTATCGTTGTAGTGCTTAAGCGAAGCCCTGCGTTGGTAACTTCATAATCACCATCATCACGCCATCGTGCTGACGAAACTCTCCCTCGGTCTCAACTGGATCAAGAGTATGAGGGACATCACCGAGCTGAACGTGTGCAAATCGCGGAGGTGCCGTGCGTTCGGTACTTGATCGGTTGGATCGCGAAGACGTTCGACTACATCAACCGCATTACTAAACGCTTCTGCTTTCGGTCTATGAGGGTACGTGGACACACTCTCCCCTCTCGTTGCTATGCATCTCCTAGATAGATCTTGCGTGATCGTAAGAATTTTTTTAAAATACTGCGTTCCCCAACAGGGAGCTCTGTATCATTTCTGATATTATATGTGGATGACATATTATTGATTGGAAATGATACTAAATTTCTGAATAGCATAAAAGGATACTTGAATAAGATTTTTCAATGAAAGACCTTAGTGAAGCTGCTTATATATTGGGCATCAAGATCTATAGAGATAGAGCAAGACGCTTAATTGGACTTTCACAAAGCACATACCTTGATAAAGTTTTGAAGAAGTTCAAAATGGATCAAGCAAAGAAAGG
Organism: Triticum aestivum; assembly: GCF_018294505.1. NCBI lineage: Eukaryota > Viridiplantae > Streptophyta > Magnoliopsida > Poales > Poaceae > Triticum > Triticum aestivum. Next base: position 220,214,098 of record NC_057800.1, on the reverse strand, counting down.
GTTCTTGCCTGTGTTACAAGGTGTGAAGTTGAGTCAGACTCAATGCCCGACCACTGTAGAAGATAGAGAGAAAATGAAAGCCATTCCCTATGCCTCAACCATAGGTTCTATCATGTATGCAATGCCGTGTACCAGACCTGATGTGTGCCTTGCTATTAGTTTAGCAGGGCAGTACCAAAGTAATCCAGGAGTGGATCACTGTACAACGGTCAAGAACATCCTGAAATACCTAAAAATGACTAAGGATATGTTTCTCGTTTATGGAGGTGACAAAGAGCTCATCGTAAATGGTTACGTCGATGCAAGCTTTGACACTGATCCGGATGACTGTAAGTCACAAACCGGATACGTATTTTTATTAAATGGTGGAGCTATCAGTTGGTGCAGTTCTAAATAGAGTGTCGTGGCGGGATTTACGTATGAAGCGGAATACATAGCTGCTTTGGAAGCAGCAAACGAAGGATTCTGGATGAAGGAGTTCATATCCGATCTAGGTGTAGTACCTAGTGCATCGGGTCCACTGAAAATCTTTTGTGACAATACTGGTGCAATTGCCTTGGCAAAGGAATCAAGATTTCACAAAAGAACCAAGCATATCAAGAGACGCTTCAATTCCATCTGCGATCAATTCAAGGAGGGAGACATAGAGATTTGCAAGATACATACGGATCTGAATGTTGCATACCCGTTGACTAAGCCTCTCTCACGAGCAAAACATGATCAGCACCAAGACTCCATGGGTGTTAGGATCATTAGAATGTAATCTAGATTATTGACTCTAGTGCAAGTGGGAGACTGAAGGAAATATGCCCTAGAGGAAATAATAAAGTTGTTATTTATATTTCCTTATATCATGATAAATGTTTATTATTCATGCTAGAATTGTATTAACCGGAAACTTAGTACAAGTGTGAATACATAGACAAACAGAGTGTCCCTAGTATGCCTCTACTTGACTAGTTCGTTAATCAAAGATGGCTAAGTTTCCTAGCCATGGACATGTGTTGTCATTTGATAAACGGGATCACATCATTAGAGAATGATGTGATGGACTAGACCCATCCGTTAGCTTAGCACTATGATCGTTTAGTTTATTGCTATTGCTTTCTTCATGACTTATACATGTTCCTATGACTATGAGATTATGCAACTCTCGAATACTGGAGGAACACTTAGTGTGCTATCAAATGTCACAACATAACTGGGTGATTATAAAGATGCTCTACAGGTGTCTCCGATGGTGTTTGTTGAGTTGGCATAGATCGAGATTAGGATTTGTCACTTCGTGTATCGAAGAGGTATCTCTGGGCCCTCTCAGTAATGCACATCACAATAAGCCTTCCCAGCAATGTGACTAATGAGTTAGTCATGGGATGATGCATTATGGAAAGAGTAAAGATACTTGCCGGTAACGAGATTGAACTAGGTATGATGATACCGCCGATCGAATCTCGGGCAAGTAACATACCGACGTCAAAGGGAACAACATATGTTGTTATGCAGTTTGACCGATAAATATCTTCGTAGGAAATGTAGGAACCAATATGAGCATCCATGTTTCGCTATTGGTTATTGACCAGAGATGTGTCTCGGTCATGTCTACATAGTTCTTGAACCTGTAGGGTCCGTGAGGGAGTCCTGGATTAGGGGGTGTCCGGATGGCCGAACTATACCTTCAGCCGGACTCCTGGACTATGAAGATACAAGATTGAAGACTTTGTCTCGTGTCCGGAAGGGACTTTCCTTGGCGTGGAAGGCAAGCTTGGCGATACGGTTTATCCCCGACGACTTGCCATCTCTCAGAATTGATAAACAACCGCACAAAAGGTAATATTTTAAATTCCAACAGCATTGCTTAGCGCATATGAACAAGTTTTCAGCGCACAGGACAAAACGAGCAAGTTTCACTCAAAAGTTACATCCCTAGAACATTCATCCGCCACAAGGCAGGCACCCTTCAGAACATCCTTATAATAATTCTTGGGCTTGCGATGCTCTTTCCCCGGCGGTGGCCCGTCCTTCACAAGCTTCTCAGCATCCAGCTTGCCCCGGTGCACCTTAGCACGGGCAAGGGCCCTACGGGCACCTTCAATGCAGATGGAGCGCTTGATGACTTCGAGCCTTGGACAGGCCTCCACCAGCCGCCGCACCAGCCCAAAATAGCTCCCAGACAGAGCCCCTCCAGGCCACAGCCGAACTATGAGGCCCTTCATGGCCTGTTCGGCCGCCTTGTGGAGCTCGACCAGTTGCTTCAGCTGGTCGCTCAGGGGCACAGGGTGTCCGGCCTCAGCATACTGAGACCAGAACACCTTCTCTGTCGAGCTGCCCTCCTCGGCTCGATAGAATGCGGCGGCATCGGACACACTCCGGGGAAGATCTGCGAACGCTCCTGGAGAGCTCTGGATTTGGGTAAGTAACAAGTCACTCACGTTTATGTGTTTGCTTTGCATAAAGAATGCCTTACCCGCCGCTATCTTCTTCACCTCATCCAACTCCTGGAGGGTCTTTTGGGATTCGGCCTTGGCAGACTTGGCATTTTCAATAGCCACCGCGAGCTCGGACGCTCGCGTCTTTGAGTCAAGCTCCAAACTCTCATGTTTTTCCATGAGAGCCTGGAGCTCTTGCCGTACCTTGCCAACCTCGGCCTCATACTTCTCTCGCTCGGTGCGCTACGTGGTCGCCCTCTTCTCGGCCTCGACCAGCGCTTGCTTAAGGGTCGCCACCTCAGACGTGGCCCCTACAATAGCCACGATAATCCTGTCATTTTTTTGCAATTGCACCTTTTTATATATATTTAAACAAGGTATTTCTTACCTTCATTGTCCTCGAGTTGCTTCTTGGCACGCCCGAGCTCTTGCTCGGACCGCTCGAGGTTCTGCTTTAGCGTGTCCACTTCCGCAGTCAGTGCGGCGGACGCAAGCAGAGAAGCCTGCATACGCATATTGACTCCTTTTTGTTAGACTCCTGCGAATTTTATTTGATCCTCTATTCGGCTTTTCTTCCCGAACACCAAACAGAGCATCAGGGGCTACTGTCTATACGGTAATATTATTTACACATTCTTTACTTACCTCAAAGCCTGTTAAAAGGCTAGTACAAGCTTCAGTCAATCCTCTCTTGGCGGACTGAACCTTCTAGACGACCGCACTCATAATGGTGCGGTGCTCCTCATCGATGGAGGCGCCTTGGAGCGCCTCCAACAGATTGCCCGGCGCCTCCGGTTGGACGGGGGTCACCGGCACAGTGGGCTTGCTCCTCTTGGAAGGAGTTCCCCCGCCGGACTCTGGAACCTTTGAAGGTTCCGGAGCGGTGTCCGGCCTAGAGCCGGACTTGGAGCCCTGGGGGGTTTCATCCCCTTTACTCCTGGAGTCCGGGAGGTCGCCTTGCGGCGCCTCTAGGACCACCTCCTCCCGGCTTGGAACCTGTTGGGACAACACTTCGGTGTCGTCCGTAGGGCGGGGGGAGGAAGCCGTCGGAAGCGAGTTCACATCTGATGAGTCCAGTGAGCCGCTCGACGATGCGTCGAGCCGGTATTTGGGTGGGCTGCATAAACATATTCGACATAAGGGAAAGCTGTGCAATAAATGAATACTATGAATTACTCTGGTATCCGGATACTTACGATTTTGCCAGGGGCTTGGCCCTGGGCGGCCACTCCTCTCCGCCGTCGTCGGCATCGGTGGAATAGTCCGGAGGAAGGGTTTTCCCCTTCTTGGACCCTCCGGCCTCCCCAGAGAGGGCGGCCTTCCTTTTCTTCTCTCCTCCCGCTGGAGGGTGAGAGGTCTCTTCTTCTTCCTCCTTGTCTTCACGGGAGGAATGCGCCTCGGAACCATCTGATGATGGGTCCGACACCTCCTGGCGCCGGGCACTCTTTCGAGTCCCCGTGGCCTTTTTCGTGGCCTTCTTCTCCGGCACCACATAGGGTGCCGGAACCAGCAGCTTCGCCAAGCGAGCGTTCGCTGGGCCTTCGGGCAAAGGAGCCGGACAGTTGATCTGTCCGGACGTATCCTGCCAATCCTGTCAAAGGTAAGGGAGCTTAGATCCCGCATGGAGTCAAACTATGAAAAATTGATACCCTATAAAAGAAAAAAAACAGCTTACCGCATGAGCATGGCACTGTGTACTGAATCCGCGATCCTCGGTAGCGGATGCGGGGGCCTCGGCACCCTTGAAAGGCACCTTCGAGGCATCTTCGTACGTCGTGTCGAAGAGCCTGCTCAGAGTTCGGTGCCGCGCCGGGTCGAACTCCCACAGGTTGAAAGCCCGTTGTTGACACGGGAGGATCAGGTGGATGAGCATAACCTGGACTACGTTGACAAGTTTGAGCTTCTTGTCCACCGGGGTTTGGACGCATGTTTGGAGTCCGGTCAGCTCTCCTTTTTTACCCCACGACAGGCCCGTCTCCTTCCAGGAGGTGAGCCACGTAGGGGGTCCGGATCGAAACTCGGGGGCTGTGACCCATTCGGGGTCGCACGGCTCGGTGATGTAAAACCACCCCGATTGCCACCCCTTCATGGTCTCCACAAAGGAGCCCTCGAGCCATAAGACATTGGCCATCTTGCCCACCATGGCGCCTCCGCACTCCGCCTGGTTGCCGCGCACCACCTTCGGCTTGACATTGAAAGTCTTCAGCCATAGGCCGAAATGGGGGCGGATGCGGAGGAAAGCCTCGCACACGACGATAAACGCCGAGATGTTGAGGACAAAGTTCGGAGCCAGATCATGGAAGTCTAGGCCATAGTAGAACATGAGCCCCCGGACAAATGGGTAAAGAGGGAAGCCCAGTCCGCGGAGGAAATGGGGGAGGAACACCACCCTCTCATGGGGCCTAGGGGTGGGGATGAGCTGCCCCTTTTCAGGAAGCCGGTACGCAATGTCGTTAAACAAGTATCCGGCCTTCCTTAGTTTTTTGATGTGTCCCTCTGTGACGGAGGAGACCATCCACTTGCCTCCCACTCCGGACATGGCTGGAGAAGGTTGAGGTGGGGAGTGCGGACTTGGGCGCTGGAGCTCGAGTGCGCGAGAATGGATAAGCAAGGGAGGAAGAAGGTGTAGGTGAAAAGGTGGATCCTTATCCCCTTATATGGGCGGATGCAACTACGTGTCCCCACCAGCCTGGTAAAACTCGCTTATCTCCAAGCGCCGTAATCAATGGCGCGGTTGGGTTACCCACGCCCGTATTGATGAGAATCCCGGAATAAGGGGACACGATCTCTGCTTTAACAAGACGTGCCAAGGAAACCGCCTCGCATGATGCGCTGAGGTGGGATAATGAAACGACTCGGATAAAGGCTTGTCCATGGTGTGTCACACTACAGAATACGTCGGCAAATTAGATTTGTGTAAATATTATTCTCTCTATGGCAATATGTGGAAAGTTATTTTACAAAGCCGGACACTATCTTTGTGTTCCAAATCTTCTATGAAGTACTTGGAGGAGGAACCCGACTTGCAATGCCGAAGACAATCTGCACGCTGGACTCGTCGTCATTGAAGCCTGGTTCAGGGGCTACTGAGGGAGTCCTGGATTAGGGGGTGTCCGGATGGCTGGACTATACCTTCAGCCGGACTCCTGGACTATGAAGATACAAGATTGAAGACTTCGTCCCATGTCCGGAAGGGACTTTCCTTGGCGTGGAAGGCAAGCTTGGCGATACGGATATGTAGATCTCCTACCATTGTAACCGACTCTATGTAACCCTAACCCTATCCGGTGTCTATATAAACCGGAGGGTTTTAGTCCGTAGGACAACACAATCGTACCATAGGCTAGCTTCTAGGGTTTAGCCTCTCTGATCTCGTGGTAGATCTACTCTTGTTCTACCCATATCATCAATATTAATCAAGCAGTATGTAGGGTTTTACCTCCATCGAGAGGGCCCGAACCTGGGTAAAACATCGTGTCCCTTGCCTCCTGTTACCATCCGGCCTAGATGCACAGTTCGGGACCCCCTACCCGAGATCCGCCGGTTTTGACACCGACAGTCCGCACGCTTAACGTTCGATGATGGTATGTATTATGAGCTATGTGATTTGATGTACTGAAGGTTGTTCGGAGTCCCGGATGAGATCATGGACATGACAAGGAGTCTTGAAATGGTTGAGACATAAATATTAATATATTGGACCATGTTGTTCGTGTTGGGTAACATAGTAATTTCAAAAATATAACTACGCACACACAAGATTACGGTGAAGCATAGCAACGAGAGGGAAGAGTGTTGTGTACGTACCCTCGTAGACCGTAAGCGGAAGCGTTATGACAACGCGGTTGATATAGTCGTACGTCTTCACGATCGACCGATCCCAGCACCATAGGTACGACACCTCCGCGATCTACACACGTTCGGCTCGGTGACGTCCCGCGAACTCACAATCTAGTAGAGCTTCGCGGGAGAGCTTCGTCAGCACGATGGCATGATAACTGTGATGATGTTGCCACAGGACCAGGGCTTCGCCTAAGCACCGCTACGATATGACCGAGGTGGTTTATGGTGGAGGGGGACACCACACACGGTTGGAACAATCAACTTGTGTGTCCTAGGGTGCCCCCTGCCTCCGTATATAAATGAGCAAGGGGGGAGGCCGGCCGGCCCTAGTGGCACCCAAGGAGAGGAGGAATTCTCCTCCTAGTAGGAGTAGGATTCATCCTTTCCTAGTCCTACTAGGAAGGAGGAAGGGGGAAGGAAAGAGAGGGAGAGGGAGAGGGGCCGCGCTGCCCTTCCCTAGTCCTATTCGGACTCCCCTTGGGGGGCACCTCCTAGGCTGCTACCCTCTCTCTCCCCTAAGGCCCACTGATACGTCTCCACTGTATCTACTTTTCCAAACACTTTTACCCTTGTTTTGGACTCTGACTTGCATGATTTGAATGGAACTAACCCGGACTGACGCAGTTTTCAGCAGAATTGCCATGGTGTTATTTTTGTGCAGAAATAAAAGTTCTTGGAATGACCTGAAAATCAAAGGAGAATATATTTGGCATATATAAAAAATACTGGCGAAATAATCAAGGCCAGGGGCCCACACCCTGTCCACAAGGGTGGGGGGGCGCGCCTACCCCCCTGGGCGTGCCACCCTACCTCGTGGCCCCCTGGTGCTCCACCAACCTCAACTCCAACTCCATATATTCACGTTCGGGGAGAAAAAAGGAGAGAAGGATTCATCGTGTTTTACGATACGGAGCCGCCGCCAAGCCCTAATCTCTCTCGGGAGGGCTGATCTCGAGTCTGTTCGGGGCTCCGGAGAGGGGAATCCGTCGCCATCGTCATCATCAACCTTCCTCCATCACCAATTTCATGGTTCTCACCGCCGTGCGTGAGTAATTCCATCGTAGGCTTGCTGGACGGTGATGGGTTGGATGAGATTTATCATGTAATCGAGTTAGTTTTGTTAGGGTTTGATCCCTAGTATCCATTATGTTCCGAGATTGATGTTGCTATGACTTTGCTATGCTTAATGCTTGTCACTAGGGCCCAAGTGCCATGATTTCAGATCTGAACCTATTATGTTTTCATGAATATAAGTGAGTTCTTGATCCTATCTTGCAAGTCTATAGTCACCTATTATGTGTTATGATCCATTAACCCCGAAGTGACAATAATCGGGATACTTACCGGTGATGATCGTAGTTTGAGGAGTTCATGTATTCACTAAGTGTTAATGCTTTGGTCCGGCACTCTATTAAAAGGAGGCCTTAATATCCCTTAGTTTCCAATAGGACCCTGCTGCCACGGGAGGGTAGGACAAAAGATGTCATGCAAGTTCTTTTCCATAAGTACGTATGACTATATTCGGAATACATGCCTACATTACATTGATGTACTGGAGCTAGTTCTGTGTCATCCTATGTTATAACCGTTGCATGAGGAATCGCATCCGACATAATTATCCATCACTGGTCCATTACCTACGAGCTTTTCACAAATTGTTCTTTGCTTATTTACTTTTCCATTGCTATTGTTACAATCACTATAAAACCAAAACTATTAATTTTGCTATAGTTACCGCTACTATCATATTACTTTGCTACTAAATACTTTGCTGCAGATATTAAGTTTCTAGGTGTGGTTGAATTGACAACTCAGCTGCTAATACTTGAGAATATTCTTTGGCTCCTCTTGTGTCGAATCAATAAATTTTTGTTGAATACTCTACCCTCTAAAACTGTTGCGATCCCCTATACTTGTGGGTTATCAAGAATATTTTCTGGCGACGTTGACGGGGAGCATAGCTCTATTCTTTGAGTCACTTGGGATTTATATCTGCTGATCACTATGAAGAACTTGAAAGATAAAAGAACCAAGATTTTTCCCTCAACTACGAGGGGAGGTAAGGAACTGCCATCTAGCTCTGCAACTTGATTCACCTTCTGTTTTGGCTAAACTTGGGACACCTACTCCTGCTATTCATTCTGATATGTCACATGTTATTGATGATGTCACTTCTGCTTTGCATGATACTTATGATGAAACTACTTCTATGCTTGATAATACTGTGCCACTAGGTGAATTTCTTGATGAACAACTTGCTAGGGTTAGAGAGAATGAAATTTTTGAAACTGATAATATTGATGAAAGTGATGATGAAGATTCTCCCCCTAGATATGAATTGCATGTTGTCCCTGAGGGCTATGTTATGGATGAAGAAATTGCTAGGGACTTCTTAGCTTGCAATGATACATCTGATCTTAAGAAATTATTAGCTAAGCTTAAAGAAAAATCTTTGAATGCTAGAATGAAATATGACCCTGCTTTTGCTACTTCACCTATCTTTATTACTGATAAGGATTATGATTTCTTGGTCGATCCTGAGTTAATTACTTTGGTTGAATATGATCCTTTTTATGGCTATGAATCTGAAACTATTGTGGCACATCTTACTAAATTAAATGATATAGCCACCCTGTTTACTCATGATGAGAAAACTTGCTATTACTTTATCCTTAAGTTGTTTCCGTTCTCATTAAAGGGTGATACTAAAACATGGTTTAATTCTCTTGATCCTGGTTGTGTGCGTAGTCCCCGGGATATGATTTATTACTTCTCTGCTAAATATTTCCGCGCTCATAAGAAACAAGTGGCCTTAAGGGAAATATATAATTTTGTGCAAATTGAAGAAGAGAGTCTCCCGCAAGCTTGGGGAGGCTTATTTGTTTACTTAATGGTTTCCCCGATCATTCTCTCAAGAAAAATGAAATACTTGATATCTTTTATAATGGACTAACCGATGCTTCCGGAGACTACCTCGATAGTTGTGCTGGTTGTGTTTTCAGGGAAAGAACTGTTGATCAAGCTGAATTGCTATTGAATTATATGTTGAGTAATGAAAATGATTGGACACCTCCTGAACCAACTCCTAAGCCAACTCCGAAGAAAAGGGGTATTCTATTTCTCAGTCCTGAAGATATGCAAAAGGCAAAGAAATCTATGAAAGAAAAAGGTATTAAAGCTGAAGATGTTAAGAATTTACCACCTATTGAAGAAATACATGGTCTTGATAACCCGATACAGGTAGTAATGATAAATTCTCTCTATAGATTTGATGAAGGTGATATTCCTCATTATAAGTCTGCTAGCCAATGCTTAGATGAGTTTGATAATTTTATTGTTAAACAAGAAAACTTCAATGCTTATGTTGGTAGACAATTGAAATGCAATGCTGATATGCTTGAACACTTGAGTGATTATATGTCTAGAGTTAAAGGTGAACTTAAACTTATTAGGAAACATGCTTCTATGGTTACCACTCAAGTTGTCGGCGTTCTGGGAACGGGGGTCCCCAGACTTGCCTGCCTGCGGCCTGTGGCGTGGCACAAAGGGGGGCCCAGCATGACCCATCTTCACCTACACAAACCCAAGACCCTCGCGAGGGGCCAAGCCTCACGGGGCGGACGACGCGGAGCTTCCTCAGGCACGGCCTCATCAGGCGGGCTCGCGAGGAGGCGGAGAGATCAAGGCGGGGTACCTCACGAGGTGCCCGTGATGCAAGCCATGACGACCAAGGGCGTCAGGCGGGTGCCAGCCCGCGCATTGTCCTCCTTACCTCTTTGGTGCAAAGGGGGCAAGCGCAGCCGCAGAGTACCGAGGCATCAGGCAAAGGTTGCCATTTCGGTGCAACAAGACCAAGACCAGGAGGACTGCAAGACGGAGGTCATCGTGGAGCCCAACACGGCGTCACCGCCAGAGCTTTGTGCAGGCGAAGACTACTTTTGTCAGGATAACTGGTACTAGCTGTCCCCTTTCAAATTAGCCCGCCATTGTTGGCTCCCTTCCCGCTCGATATTTGGGAAGAGGACCAGGGCCTCTATAAATAGGACTAGCCACCCGCAAGATGGTGGCAGCTGGGTGAGAGGTTAGAGGTTGGAGATCAAAATCCGAGAGAGAGAGAGAGAGAGGGGGGAGACTGAACTCCTCCCAGCAGTTCATCGCCCCAGCCAAGAACAGACCCTCGCGAGGCTGTTCTTCCTTGTATTGTTCATCATCATCAGCCCTAGAGGCAATCCACCACACCACACACTGGAGTAGGGTATTACACCACAACGGTGGCCCAAACCAGTATAAATCATGTGTCTCTTGTGTTGTTCTTTCCATAGCTCAGATCTTGCAAGGCGGAGGGGTGCAGGTAGGTAGGAGGCGAAATCTCCGTGCGCACCCCAGTGTTCGAACCTCAAGGGTCTGTCGGAACCCGAAATCCGACATTTGGCGCGCCAGGTAGGGGTGCACCAGAGTTTTCTCTTCCGCCACTGCCACGGCCTACCTCGCGATGAGTAGCGCGTCGCCCGCTCCGGCCGCCGGCACCAGCACAGGGGCCAGGGGGCTTCGAGCCCTGGCCCCAGCCCTGCAACGGGTACGGTGGCCGGACAAGTTCAAGCCAACGACGCCGTCGCGCTACGGCGGCATGACAGATCCGCTGGCCTTCTTGCCGGCGAGCGAGGAGGCCCTCCTCGAAGCTGGAGGTGACGATAGGGTCATGGCCAACTGGATCCCCATGGCCCTCACCGGCGCTCTGCGCACATGGCTGCCCCACCTGCCGGCAGCCTCCGTGGCCTCTTGGGAAGAGCCCCGCAGCCTCTTCCCCGCCCATCGCGCTACACCAACACCCCCGGTCGTCGTGGCCCTCCTGGGAGGCTCGCAGGCGCCGCCTACAAGTCACCACGTCAAGCCGTTCATTCGCCGGGTCAGCGCCGTTTCCACGTGGCAGGGGGCTCCCCCGGACCGGGCGGCGCCCAAGGCCAGCCTGACCTTCGGCTCGGAGGACCACCCCTCCAACTCGGCCTGCTCGGGTGCACTCCCCATGCTGTGCACCCCCACCATCTGCCAGGTGGCCGTTACCAGAACTCTCATCGATGGCGGTGCGGGCCTCAGCATGCTCTCAGTCGAGGCCTTCAACCTCCTCTGCATACCCCTGGAACGGCTGCAACCCAGCCGGCCCTTCTCAGGCGTCGGGGGCGGGTCATCCAGCTCCTTGGGACAGATCCGGCTCCCAGTAACCTTCGTCACCTACAACAACTTCCGCACGGAGCTAGTAGACTTCGACATCGCCCCCATCAGCCTCCCCTACAATGCCATCCTCGGCTACCCAGCGCTGGCCCAGTTCATGGCCGCGACGCACCCGGCGTACAACCTCATGAAGATGCCCGGGAGCAGCGGTGTCCTCACCGTGCGCGGGGACACCGGAGATGCGCTGCGGGTGCTCAAGCTCGCCTTCAAGACGGCGGCATCGGCACAGCCCACCGACTTGGAGACCCCCGGGCCCAAGGGGGCTGCACCCGCCAAGAAGAAACAGTTGTTCACCCAAGACAAGGCAGAAACCAAGCAGATACCCGTCGATGAGGACGGGTCCACCAACGCCACTTTCACCATAGGCGCCAACCTTGAACCCGAGCAGGAGGAGGCCCTGGTCGGGTTCCTGCGCACAAACAAGAAGGTATTCGCTTGTGAGCCGGACCAGTTGGCAGGGATCCCTAGGAGTGTAATCGAGCATCACCTCAATGTGTGCCCCAACGTGCGCCCTGTGAAGCAGAAGGCCAGGCGGCAGTCCACAGAAAAACAGGCCTTCATCATCCAAGAGACCCACAAATTAGAAGCCGCTGGGATCATTCGCGAGGTCCGATACCCGGATTGGTTGGCCAACCCTGTCGTTGTGCCAAAGAAGGGAGGGAAGGAGCGCATGTGTGTCGACTTCACCAACCTCAACAAAGCATGCCCGCAAGATCCGTTCCTGCTCCCCCGCATCGACCAGATCGTCGATTCCACCGCGGAATGCGACCTGCTATGCTTCTTGGATGCCTTCTCTGGGTATCACCAGATCAAGATGGCGGTAGAGGACGTCGAAAAGACAGCTTTCCTAACCCCGTGTGGGGTGTACTGCTACACATGCATACCCTTCGGGCTGTGTAACGCAGGGGCGACCTTTCAGCGGCTGATGCACATCACCTTGGGCCCGAAGCTCGGGAAGAATGTTGAAGCTTACGTCGATGACATTGTGGTAAAATCTCGGGAGGCCAGGACCCTGATACAAGACCTGGAGGAAACCTTCGCGAGCCTCAACGCAGTGAACCTACGGCTCAACCCAGAGAAGTGTGTGTTCGGAGTCCCCTCGGGCAAGCTCTTGGGTTTCCTCGTGTCCCACCGAGGCATCGAGGCTAACTCGGAAAAGGTCAAGGCGGTGGAAGACATGAGCCCGCCAAAGACCCTCAGAGAAATGCAGAAGCTCATCGGGCGCGTGACCGCGCTGGGGCGCTTCATCTCCAAGTTGGGGGAACGAGCGCTGCCCTTCTTCCAGCTAATGAAGAAAAAGGGGCCCTTTGAGTGGACTGAAGAGGCCGACAAGGCGTTCCAGGATCTCAAGAGATACCTGACCAGCCCACCGGTCATGGTGGCTCCGCGCCCACAAGAGCCCCTGGTGCTTTACCTCGCCGCCACTCCCTACTCCGCCAGCGCAGCTCTGGTGGCGGTTAGAGAGGAGCATCGAATCAAAACCGCGGCAGCAGCCCGGGACAAGGCAGAACAGGAACAAGGAAGGCCCGCAGAAACCGCCACCGCGGCTGAGGAGGATCAGCCGCCGCAGAGGAGTGCACCGGAGGCGGAAGAGGCCCCTCTCTCAGATGGCCAGCCTCAGGAGGCCTCATCGCTTCAAGAGGCACCAGGGTCTCCGAAGGGAGCCGCCAGCACTGACGCACCCAACCTCGTTGAGCACCCAGTGTACTTCGCCAGCACGGTGTTGCGGGATGCGAGGGCACGGTACCCCATGCCTCAGAAACTCCTCCTCGCGCTAGTGGTGGCCTCGCGCAAGTTGCGGCACTATTTCCAGGGTCACCCCATCAAGGTCTTCTCGTCATACCCCCCGGAGAGAGTGCTCAGGAGCCCTAACTCAGCTGGAAGGGTCGCTGAGTGGAACATAGAACTGCAAGCGTTTCAGCTCGAATTCAGCACGACCAGGGTCATCAAGGGAGCAGTGTTGGCAGATTTTGTGGCAGAATGGACGGAGGCACCAGGCCTCAAGGCCGACGAGGATCGGTCCCTCTCCCCGGGAAGCGAGGCGCCAAAAGGCTGGGTCATGTACTTCGATGGGGCGTTCTCCAGGCATGGCGCTGGGGCTGGGGCGGTGCTTATATCGCCCACTATGGACAAGCTCTACTACGCTGTGCAGCTCTGTTTCCAGCAAGGTGAAAAGGTCTCCAACAACATAGCGGAGTATGAAGGTTTAATAGCGGGTTTGAAGGCCGCAGCTGCCCTGGGAGTGAAACGCCTCACCATCAAGGGCGATTCGCAGCTCCTTGTCAATTTCTCCAACAAGGTGTATGAGCCAAAAGATGAGCACATGGAAGCCTACCTTGCGGAGGTCCGCAGGTTGGAGAAGCAGTTCTGGAGGCTGGAGTTGCAGCATGTGCCCCGTGGCACCAATCAGGAGGCCGACGACATCGCCAAACGGGCGTCCAGGCGGTTACCCCAGGAGCCTGGCGTTTTCGAGGAGCGGCTCTTCAAGCCCTTAGCCCTGCCATCAATGTCAAACACGGCTCAGCCTCGGGAGGAGCTCCCCCAGCCACCTGCCTTAGGAGCTCCGGCCTGTGGCCCGGCCTCAAGAGCACGCCTGCTCCTGACAATGGAACCTCAGTAGGGATGCTAGATCACGGAGCTCCGGAGTTACTTAATGCAAGGGACCCTGCCGGGGAAGGAGGAGGAAGCGAAGCGGGTGGCACGCCAGGCCACGACATACTGCATCAAGGATGGGGAGCTCTACCAGAAGCGACCAAACGATGTATCCCTGCGCTGCATCTCCAGGGAGCAAGGGAAGGAACTGTTGGAGGATATACACGGTGGAGACTGTGGACATCATTCATCATCACGGACCCTCGTCGGCAAGGCGTTCCGCAATGGGTTTTATTGGCCCACCGCACTCAATGACGCCGTCGAACTAGTGAAAGCTTGTGAAGCCTGCCAGTTCCACGCCAAGCAGATCCATCAGCCAGCAGGAGGCTTGCAGACTATACCCCTTTCGTGGCCATTCGCAGTCTGGGGGCTGGACATCTTGGGCCCGTTTCCTCGGGCGCCAGGGGGCTACCGCTACCTCTACGTCGCTGTGGACAAGTTCACCAAGTGGGCTGAAGTAGAGGCTGTCCACACCATTCCCGCGGGTTCCTCGGTCAAGTTCATCAAGGGCATCGTGAGCCGGTTCGGGGTGCCGAACCGCATCATCACGGACAACGGTTTGCAGTTCACCAGTAACCTCTTCAAAACATACTGTGCTAACCTTGGAACGTAGATATGCTATGCTTCGGTGGTGCACCCCCGAAGCAACGGCCAGGCCGAGCGAGCCAACGCAGAGGTCTTGAGGGGCCTCAAGACCAGGACATTCAAGAAGAAGCTGGAGGCCTGCGGCAGAGGCTGGTACGACGAGCTTCAGTCCGTGTTGTGGTCCATCCGCACAACCGCGACCAAACCGACTGGAGAGACCCCGTTCTTCCTGGTCTACGGAGCCGAAGCGGTCCTCCCTCATGAGGTCAGACGTCACTCCGCGCGGGTCCTGGCGTTCGACGAGGCGCAGCAGAACGCCATGCGGGGGATGGACCTTGTGCTAGGGGAGGAACATCGCTGAGAAGCCGCGCTGCGAGCAGCGAGGTACCAGCAAGCGCTGCGCGATATCACTGCCGCAACATCCGCCCCAGAACTCTCGAGGTAGGAGACCTCGTGCTCAGGCGGGTTCTCTTCAGGGAGGGGCTGCACAAGCTCTCTCCCATGTGGGAGGGCCCGTTCAAAGTTGTTCATGTTTCCAGGCCCGGCTTCGCGCGCTTGGAGACTCAGGAGGGGGTGCCGGTCCAGAACGCATGGAACATCCAGCACCTCCGGAGGTTCTACTCCTAAAAAGGCCCGGAGCCTGTGAAGAAGGCGAATGCCTGTGAAGCTGTCACGTTTTGGAAAAGGCCCGGAGCCTGTGAAGCTGTCGCGTTTTGGAAAAGGCCCGGAGCCTGTGAAGAAGGCGAATGCATGTGAAGCTGTCGCATTTTGGAAAAGGCCCGGAGCCTGTGAAGAAGGCGAATGCCTGTGAAGCTGTCACGTTTTGGAAAAGGCCTGGAGCCTGTGAAGAAGGCGAATGCCTGTGAAGCTGTCGCATTTTGGAAAAGGCCCGAAGCCTGTGAAGAAGGCGAATGCCTGTGAAGCTGTCGCATTTTGGAAAAGGCCCAGAGCCTGCGAAGAAGGCGAATGCCTGTGAAGCTGTCGCGTTTTGGAAAAGGCCCGGAGCCTGTGAAGAAGGCGAATGCCTGTGAAGCTGTCGCATTTTGGAAAAGGCCCGGAGCCTGTGAAGAAGGCCAACGCCTGTGAAGCTCGCCGCCCGTGACACTCTCATGTAATAATGAGTTGGGGCTGTACACGCCCCGGAGTCTCAGGAGCGCCGGCCTCAGGCCCTGGGGCTCCCTCCCATGCCCAGTGGCAGCACTTAGCTCCGCGCTGGTGAGAAGACGTCGAAGACTAGATTAGGTGGCGGACGCGGCTTTTCATTTGCATTCCGCAGTTGGCTTGTTCCTTCTCGTTCGAAGTTTTATTGAAGATGTTGCTGTCTTTGGCTTGTGGTTCTTCGACTTTTCGCTCTCCTGCCTCAATTTCTCTTATGCAAGGCCTCGCGAGGGAGGGGGCAGCCGAGCGCCCTCGCGAGTGTTCCTGTCCTAGTCGTTCAAAGGGTTCGCGACCTAGGTCCATTACAGGAGCACCCCTCCAGTCTGTGCCCCACGGGCACCGTGACACGAACACAGGGTCTGGGTCGGTCACCCCCCACGGCTGGGGCCGGGAACTATCCACATGCGGGCACGTAGCCGGAAGGCATGATAACGGAAGCAAAACAATGATTAACAGCAATAACCCAAACACGCCCCCGCGGGGCTCCACACTACTGTCTTTTTGCGCAGGAAAAAGGAAAAGAAAGAACAAATCAGGCGCAGCTCGCCTCACACCGGCCTGCAGGGAAGACTCGAGCTGCCTCCGGGGCTCAGGAAGACTCCCTCTCGCGCTTCACCGGGGCACGACGGCGGGCAGACACGCTACCACCACCCAAGCAGATACGACGGCGTGCAGGCTGACCGCGGCCACCGCTAGAGGAGTCGCCGCCTGAAGAAGAACCGAAGAAGCTTGGGGAACCCTGAGCGCCGCCAGTCACGCGAGTGCTGTCGTCTCCATCATCGCTGGAGCTGGGTTCCCGGCCGCGGTCGTCGTCCTCGGGGCAGCACCCTGCGCGGCGACCATCTTCCCCAAACACCCTCACGTAGAGGGTGGCATCACCGTCAAACTTGAAGTGCAGGGTGCACCGACAGCCCAGGCCACGCGCGCGGGCAAACGTCTACCAACCGCAGGCCAGGGCCAGGCTCCCGGCTGCGGAGACCTCCAGTGAAACCCAAGAGGCTCGGCTGCAGCAGTCGTCGTCCTGAAGCCAAAGGCCGCCCGGGGCGCCGGCCGGGAGCTCGCCGAGGAGGAAGCGAGGAAATGGAAGCCGGGTGCTAGTCGGCTCCGCCGACCACACGACGAACTCCGGCAGCACCTCTGCAGCGCGAAAGCATGGCCTAGGGGGACGCGCGACCGGAGCGTGCCCCCCGGCCGTAGCAATCCGCCCGTCACCGTGCTGAAAATTGTCTCCATGGCCGCGGGGAGCTGCCGTGGTCGCCACAGGATGTTTGCGAGGGCACCCTCGGCCGCGCTTGGGCGGGGGAGAGGCATGCTCAACCTGGCGAGCCTTCCCCTTCTCTGCAGCCGAGAACCTCCTCGACGAGGCCATGAAGAAGAAGGAGAAGCAAGGGGAGATGAACTAGAAAGGCACGCGCCGACCCATACTTATAGTTGGCGAGGGCCAACCGACGGCCCCCACGATTGCAGGTAATTATGACCCGCTTTGCATGCAGGAACTTGTCCAATCCGTGCAGTTGCCGAGGCGCCATAAGGAAGTGGAGACGCCCACGTCCAATCAACCGCCACGCGGCGCCCAAGGCCGCAGGCTGTTAGGGCCCGCGGCGCTTTGCTCTTGCCCTTTCGCCTCCCTGCACGGCCAAGCCCGGGCGCGCCTTGGGCCCGGGGGCTACTGTCGGCGTTCTGGGAACAGGGGTCCCCAGACTTGCCTGCCTGCGGCGTGGCACAAAGGCGGGCCCAGCATGGCCCATCTTCACCAACACAAACCCAAGACCCTCGCGAGGGGCCAAGCCTCGCGGGGCGGACGACGCGGAGCTTCCTTAGGCACGGCCTCATCAGGCGGGCTCGCGAGGAGGCGGAGAGATCAAGGAGGGGTACCTCACGAGGTGCCCGTGACGCAAGCCATGACGACTAAGGGCACCAGGCGGGTGCCAGCCCACGCAGTGTCCTCCTTACCTCTTTGGTGCAAAGGGGGCAAGCGTAGCCGCGGAGTACCGAGGCATCAGGCAAAGGTTGCCATTTCGGTGCAATAAGACCAAGACCAGGAGGACTGCAAGACGGAGGTCATCGTGGAGCCCAAGACGGCGTCACCGCCAGAGCTTTGTGCAGGCGAATACTACTTTTGTCAGGATAACTGGTACTAGCTGTCCCCTTTCAAATTAGCCCGCCATTGTTGGCTCCCTTCCCGCTCGATATTTGGGAAGAGGACCAGGGCCTCTATAAATAGGACTAGCCACCCGCAGGATGGTGGCAGCTGGGTGAGAGGTTAGAGGTTGGAGATCAAAATCCGAGAGAGAGAGGGGGGAGACTAAACTCCTCCCAGCAGTTCATCGCCCCAGCCAAGAACAGACCCTCGCGAGGCTGTTCTTCCTTGTATTGTTCATCATCATCAGCCCGAGAGGCAATCCACCACACCACACACTGGAGTAGGGTATTACACCACAACGGTGGCCCGAACCAGTATAAATCCTGTGTCTCTTGTGTTGTTCTTTCCATAGCTCAGATCTTGCGAGGCTGAGGGGTGCAGGTAGGTAGGAGGCAAAATCTTCGTGCGCACCCCAGTGTTCGAACCTCAAGGGTCTGCCGGAACCCGAAATCCGACACAAGTAGAACAAGTACTTAAGGCTCAGAATGATTTGCTCAATGAACTAAATAATAAGAAAAATGATAATGCTATTAGAGTTATGACTAGAGGGGGTAAAATGATTCAGGAACCATTGTATCCTGAGGGCTATCCTAAGAGAATTGAGCAAGATTCTCAGAGAACTAATGTTGATGCACCTAGTTCTTCTAAGAAGAAGAAGAGGAAAATGATAGGACTTTGCATGCTTCTAGTGAACCTGTTGTTGACACACCTGAGAATCCCAATGATATTTCTATTTCTGATGCTGAAACATAATCTGGTAATGAACATGAACCTAGTGATAATGTTAATGATGAGGTTCATGTTGATGCTCAACCTAGCAATGACAATGGGGTAGAGATTCAACCTGTTGTTGATCTTTATAACCCACAATCAAAGAATCAACGTTATGATAAGAGAGACTTTGTTGTTAGGAAGCACTGTAAAGAAAGAGAACCATGGGTTCAGAAACCCATGCCTTTTCCTCCTAAACCATCCAAGAAAAAGGATGATGAGGATTTTGAGCGCTTTGCTGGAATGATTAGACCTATCTTTTGCGTATGCATTTGACTGATATGCTTAAAATGAACCCTTATGCTAAATACATGAAGGATATTATTACTAATAAAAGAAAGATACTGGAAGCTGAAATTTCCACCATGCTTGCTAATTACACTTTTAAGGGTGGAACACTTAAGAAACTAGGAGATCCAGGAGAACCAACTATACCATGCTCCATTAAAAGAAACTATGTTAAAACTTCTTTCTGTGATCTTGGAGCCGGTGTTAGTGTTATGCCTCTCTCTTTATACCGTAGACTTGATTTGAATAAGTTGACACCTACTGAAATATCTTTGCAAATGGCTGATAAATCAACTGCTATACCTGTCGGTATTTGTGTGGATGTGCATGTTGTAGTTGCAAATGTTACTATTTTAACGAACTTTGTTATTCTTGATATTCCCGAGGACGATAGTATGCCGATTATCCTTGGTAGACCCTTTTTGAATACTGCAGGGGCTGTTATTGATTGCAACAAAGGCAATCTCACTTTTCATGTTAATGGTAAAGATCATACGGTACACTTTCCGAGGAAACAACCTCAAGTCCACAGTATCAATTCTATTGGAAAAATTCCAACAATCACCATTGGAGGTTTTGAATTTCCTCTTCCTACTGTCAAGAAGAAGCATGATACTCTTATTGTTGGGGATGTGCATATCCCCGTTGAGGTAACCTAGTGTTATTCAAAATTTCTCCAGTTTCATGCGATTCGGAATGAGTTTGTTAACAAGACTTGATCAACCTTGTTAGTGGATTTCTTTTGATGAGCATGAGATGGATGAAGTTAGAAAGCACAACTTTCTATACCCTCTTTTTACTTTCTGTTATTTATCTTAAATAAAGTAAAAATAGTATTTTTTTATTGTCTATTTTCTGAATTATCCTTGCAATAAAAAATACCCTGAAAATAAAAGTTCTCCAATTTCCCTGAAAATGAAATCTGATTTTTTCAGAATATTTGAGAATTATTGGCACTGAGAACACACAAGGGGGACCCACCATGTGCCCACGAGGGTGGAGGGCGCGCCCACCCCCTGGGTGCGCCCCCTGCCTCGTGGACCCCACGTGGGTCCCCTCCACTTATTCTTGCACCCACACACTTCGTCTTCCTCCAGGAAAATTCATCCACCAGCTCAAACCCGTGTTCTAGCTCATCTTGTTGCCATTTTCGATCTCCTTGCTCAAAGCTCCATTCACAAAACTGCTTTGGGGGTTGTTCTTCGGTATGTGACTCCTCCAATGGTACAATTAATTTTTGTTCTATTGCTTTATTTATTGCAAATTTTTGCTGCTTAGGTGACCCTATTCTTGAGCTTGCATGTCAAATTTATGTGGTCAAAAGTAGTTTTAATACATGATATAGCCTCTAGACACTTGTAGGAGTAGTTGCTATCAATTTTGTTGCATTTGGTTCACTTTTATTTTAATTTACTAAAAATTTCAGAAATTTTCAAAAAAAGATGAAGATATTTTTGAGGGGCTCATCGAGCCGAAGCTCGAAGGATAAGCAAAGTGAAGAGAATAAGAAGCCCAAGTATAATCTCCCTCGTACTGCGGAGGTTCGGCCGTGTGAATGGCCTTGTGATGAGTTCCTGAGAGAAGCCGGGATTTATGAAGATTTTTATTATTTGGCCGAGAATGCAGGCCTCACCGACTTCCTCCACGACCAGCGCGAACTGTATCTCTTACTAACCAATATTTTTGTGAAAAAATTTCATTTCCATGCTAGGATATCACCACCTTCGGTGGAATTTTATTTATATGATGAGCATAAGGAGATGTCACTTTATGATTTTTGCCGGGTTTGTAGGATACCCTTTGAGGGCAGCATAGAGGAACCACATCGTAATGATGTGGAGGGATTTATTGATATGATTGTTGTAGGAGAAATGAGGAAAGTTTTCGATGCAAGAATCACTAGCATACATTTTCTTGTTCTACGTTACTTTGCAATATTTGCTAGTAGATGCTTAATTGGTCGTGGCAACTGTGGAAATCTTAGTGCCCCTGATATTATTATTTTGCGCCATGCTTTGTTTCGTGATACCACTTTCAGTTTAGGCGCTATTGTTGCTAAACGATTAAATCTGAATCGTACAAAGGGTCCCGTCTTAGGAGGCATCTTCGCCTCGTGCCTTGCTACACACTTTAACATACCTATTAGGCATTATGAGAAAGAGGGAAAGTTGTTGCCTCATATTTTTCTAGATTATAAGAGCATGGTAGCACATGATTTTATTGTTAAGAATAAGAAGAATATGCTTAACTATAGAGTGATGTTTGGTAAGAATCACTTTGAGACTATTACCTTGCTTGCTCCCTCTTTGTTCAACATATTTTCAGGCACGTACCTTGTTTTGCCAGAGGCCGTTCAGGCATACCAGAGCCTGACATCAGCTGCAGAGCCGGAGCCACTATCTGATCCTCATCGTCAGTCTGTTTATCAGTGGGATCCGGAGGAGATCGCCAACCAGTGGCACCCCGAAGGCCCTTCTCAGTACACCGGAGAGGGCAGTTTTGATCCATGGGCATAGACCAACTTAGGCCGAAAGCCTAAGCTTGGGGAGTACATATTTCTCGCCGACATTGCATTCATGTTCACACACTCATGCCAGTTGTCAGTGCTCATACTTTTTCATTGTATAACCCATGCTAGTTTATTTTCTTTTTAAGCTTTCTTCTTGTGTGTTTGAAAAACCTTAAAAAAACCAAAAAAAATTAGTTGTAGCTTTTAGCTAGTTTACTTTCCATGCCTGTAGTAGTAATTAAAAAGAAAACCCAAAAGATTTTTCGTTCTTCTTTTGCTTGTTGGGAGCTTTCCCGTGTAAATAGTTTTGTTTCTTTGGGGGTCGAGAGAAGAACACAATGAAAATGTTGAGTGACTTTCATATGCATTATTGTTGATCTACAAAGATCCCATATTACCTTGTCTTCTCCCTTGTATTGAATGCTTGCAGATTCCAGCTTAGTCCAATGCACGTGCACTATTATTACTATCCACACCATTCGGTCATGCAAGTGAAAGGCAATAACGACGATATATGATGAACTGATTGAGATGAGAAAAGCTGGTATGAACTCAGCCACTCTTGTTTTTGTAAATATGATTAGTTCATCATTCCTGATTTAGCCTATTATGAATGAAACATGTATGCAATGACAATTAGATATTATAGTTGCTCATGCCATGCTTAATTTTCTAGGAGTTTATAATGGTTTACCTTGCGTGCCAACATGCTATTAAAATGGTTGTGATGTGGTATGATAGGGTGGTATCCTCCTTTGAACGATTCGAGTGGCCTGACTTGGCACATATTCATGCATGTAGTTGAAAAAAAATCAACATAGCCTCCACGATATTTATGTTCATGGTGATTTATATCCTACTCATGCTTGCATTCAGTGTTGATTAATTTTAATGCATGTTCATGACCGTTGTCGCTCTCTAGCTGGTCGCTGCCCAGTCTCTTTCTAGCCTTCACTTGTACTAAGCGGGAATACTTCTTGTGCATCCAATTCCATAAACCCAAAGTTGTTCCATATGAGTCCACCATACCTTCCTATATGCGGTATCTACCTGCCGTTCCAAGTAAATTTGTATGTGCCAAACTCTAAACCTTCAAATAAAAATTCGGTTTTGTATGCTCGAATAGCTCATGTATCAACTAGGGTTGTCTATATCTTCCATGCTAGGCGGGATATTCCCAAGAGGAGTGGACTCCGCTCCTCACTCACGAGAAAATGCTTGGTCGCCGGGATGCTCAGTCCCATGCTCAAATCAAATCAAAAAAATTACAAACAAAACTCCCCCCAGATTGTTGTTAGTTGGAGGCACCCGTTGTTTCGGGCAAGCCATGGAATGATGCTTGTTGGTGGTGGGGGAGTATAAACTTTACCATTCTTCTTGGGAACCGCCTATAATGTGTGTAGCATTGAAGATATTGAGATCTCTCGATTGTTATGTTGACGATGAAAGTATACCGCTCAAAATATTATTCATCTCTATTTCAAAATCGAACTCTGGCACCTCCACAAATCCCCGCTTCCCTCTGTGAAGGGCTTATCCATTTACTTTTATGTTGAGTCATCATCCTCTTATTAAAAAGCACCAGTTAGAGAGCATCGCTGTTATTTTCATGTATTATTATTAGTTTACATTGAGTATGACTTGACCGGATCTCTTTTACCATGAATTACAATTTCCAGTCAGCCTTTGATCTTCAGGGGTGCTCTGCATTTATGTTTTTCGGTCTCAAAAAGGGCTAGCGAGATACCATCTTGTTATATCATATTATGATTGTTTTGAGAAACTGTTGTCATCCGAGATTTATTATTTTTGCTCGCTAGTTGATTATGCCATTGATATGAGTAAACATGAGACCTAAATGTTATTGTGAATATGGTTAGTTCCTAATCTTTGCTGGAAACTTCAATGTTGGCTTTACATATTTACAACAACAAGAGCAAACAGAGTTTATATAAGTTTTTCTTTATCACTTTCAGTTTATCAACTGAATTGTTTGAGGACAAGAAAAGGTTTAAGCTTGAGGGAGTTGATACGTCTCCATCGTATCTACTTTTCCAAACACTTTTGCCCATGTTTTGGACTCTAACTTGAATGATTTGAATGGAACTAACCCGGACTGACGCTATTTTCAGCAGAATTGCCATGGTGTTATTTTTGTGTAGAAATAAAAGTTCTTGGAATGACCTAAAAATCAGCGGAGAATATTTGTGGAATATATGAAAAATACTGGCGAAAGAATCAAGGCCAGGGGCCCACACCTTGTCCATGAGGGTGGGGGTGCGCCTACCCCCCTGGGCGCGCCCCCTGCCTCGTGGGCCCCCTGGTGCTCCACTGACCTCAACTCCAACTCCATATATTCACGTTTGGGGAGAAAAAATAGGAGAGAAGGATTCATCGCGTTTTATGATACGGAGCCGCCGCAAAGCCCTAATCTCTCTCGGGAGAGCCGATCTAGAGTCTGTTCGGGGCTCCGGAGAGGCGAATCCATCTCCATCGTCATCACCAACCTTCCTCCATCACCAATTTCATGATGCTCACCGTCGTGCATGAGTAATTCCATCGTAGGCTTGTTGGACGGTGATGGGTTGGATCAGATTTATCATGTAATCGAGTTAGTTTTGATAGGGTTTGATCCCTAGTATCCATTATGTTCTGAGATTGATGTTGCTATGACTTTGCTATGCTTAATGCTTGTCACTACGGCCCAAGTGCCATGATTTCAGATCTGAACCTATTATGTTTTCATGAATATATGTGAGTTCTTGATCCAATCTTGCTAGTCTATAGTCACCTATTATGTGTTATGATCCGTTAACCCCGGAGTGACAATAATCGGGATACTTACCGGTGATGACCGTAGTTTGAGGAGTTCATGTATTCACTAACTTCTAATGCTTTGGTCCGGTACTCTATTAAAACGAGGCCTTAATATCCCTTAGTTTCCAATAGGACCCCGCTGCCACAGGAGGGTAGGACAAAATATGTCATGCAAGTTCTTTTGCATAAGCACATATGACTATATTCGGAATACATGCCTACATTACATTGATGAACTGGAGCTAGTTCTGTGTCACCCTATGTTATAACCGTTGCATGAGGAATTGCATCCGACATAATTATCCATCACTGGTCCATTGCCTACGAGCTTTTCACATATTGTTCTTCGCTTATTTACTTTTCCGTTGCTATTGTTACAATCACTATAAAACCAAAACTATTACTTTTGCTACCGTTACCGCTACTATCATATTACTTTGCTACTAAATACTTTGCTGCGGATATTAAGTTTCCAGGTGTGGTTGAATTGACAACTCAGCTGCTAATACTTGAGAATATTCTTTGGCTCCCCTTGTGTCGAATCAATAAATTTGGGTTGAATACTCTACCCTCGAAAACTATTGCGATCCCCTATACTTGTGGGTTATCACCCACTAAGGCCCAATATTTCCCAGGGGGTTCTGGTAACCCCTCCGGCACTCCGGTTTTCTCCGAAATCACCCGGAACACTTCCATTGTCCGAATATAGCCGTCCAATATATCGATCTTTATGTCTCGACCATTTCGAGACTCCTCATCATGTCCGTGATCATATCCGCGACTCCAAACTACCTTTGGTACATCAAAACACATAAACTCACAATACCGATCGTCATCGAAGGTTAAGCGTGCGGACCCTACGGGTTCGAGAACTATGTAGACATGACCGAGACTCATATCCAGTCAATAACCAATAGTGGAACCTGGATGCTCATATTGGTTCCTACATATTCTACTAAGATTTTATCGGACAAACCACATAACAACATACGATGTTCCCTTTGTCATCGGTATGTTACTTGCCCGAGATTCGACTGTCGGTATCTCAATACCTAGTTCAATCTCGTTACCGGCAAGTCTCTTTACTCATTCCGTAATGCATCATCCCGCAACTAACTCATTAGGCACAATGCTTACAAGGCTTAGAGTGATGTACATTACCGAGAGGGCCCAGAGATACCTCTCCAATACACGGAGTGACAAATCCTAATCTTGATCTATGCCAACTCAACAAACACCATCGGAGACACTTTTAGAGCATCTTTATAATCACCTAGTTATGTTGTGACGTTTGATATCATACAAGGTGTTCCTCCGGTATTCAGGAGTTGCATAATCTCATAGTCAGAGGAACATGTATAAGTTATGAAGAAAGCAGTAGCAATAAAACTGAACGATCATTATGCTAAGCTAACGGATGGGTCTTGTCCATCACATCATTCTCTAATGATTTGATCCCGTTCATCAAATGACAACACATGTCCATGGATAGGAAACTTAACCATCTTTGATTAACGAGCTAGTCAAGTAGAGGCATACTAGGGACACTCTATTTGTCTATGTATTCACACATGTACTAAGTTTCCGGTTAATACAATTCTAGCATGAATAATAAACATTTATCATGATATAAGGAAATATAAATAACAACTTTATTATTGCCTCTAGGGCATATTTCCTTTAGTATCCCACTTGCACTAGAGTCAATAATCTAGTTTACATTGTCATGTGATTTAACACCAATAGTTCACATCTTTATGTGATTAGTTCACATCTCCATGTGACTAACACCCAAAGGGTTTACTAGAGTCAATAATCTAGTTCACATCGCTATGTGATTAACACCCAAAGAGTGAACATGTTTTGCTTGTGAGAGAAATTTAGTCAACGGGTCTGCCACGTTCAAAGCCGTATGTATTTTGCAAATTTTGGATGTCTACAATGCTTTGCACGGAGCTACTCTAGCTAATTGCTCCCACTTTCGATATGTATCTAGATCGAGACTTAGAGTCATCCAGATCGGTGTCAAAGCTTGCGTCGACGTAACTCTTTACGACAAACTCTTTGTCATCTCCATAACCAAGAAACATTTCCTTATTCCACTAAGGATATTTTTGACCGCCGTACAGTGATCGACTCCTAGATCACTATTGAACCCTCTTGCCAAACTTATGGTGAGGTACACAATAGGTCTGGTACACAACATAGCATACTTTATAGAACCTATGACTGAGGCATAGGGAATGACTTTTCATTCTCTTTCTATTTTCTGCCGTTGTCGGGTTTTGAGTCTTTACTCAACTTCACACCTTGCAACACATGCAAGAACTCCTTCTTTGACTTTTCCATTTTGAACTACTTCAAAATCCTGTCAAGGTATGTACTCATTGTCAAGGTATGTACTCATTGAAAATATATCAAGAATGTACTCATTGTAAGTAGCTTCGCCGAGGTCTTTCTTTGAAAAACTCCTTTCAAACACTCCTTTATGCTTTCCAGAAAATTCTACATTATTTCCAATCAACAATATGTCATTCACATATACTTATCAGAAATGTTGTAGTGCTCCCACTCACTTTCTTGTAAATACAAGCTTCATCGCAAATCTGTATAAAACCATATGTTTTGATCACTTTATCAAAGTATATATTCCAACTCCGAGATGCTTGCACCAGTCCATAGATGGATCGCTGGAGCTTGCACACTTTGTTAGCACCTTTAGGATTGACAAAACCTTCTTGTTGCATTATATACAACTCTTCTTTAGGAAATCCATTAAGGAATGTAGTTTTGACATCCATTTCTAGATTTCATAAAATGTGGAAATTGCTAACATGATTCAGACGGACTTAAGCATCGCTACGAGTGAGAAAATCTCATCGTAGTCAACATCTTAAACTTGTCGAAAACCTTTTGCGACAATTCGAGCTTTATAGATAGTAACACTACTATCAGTGTCCGTCTTCCTCTTGAAAATTCATTTATTCTTAATGTCTCACCGATCAACGGGCAAGTCAATCAAAGTCCATACTTTGTTCTAATACATGGATCTCATCTCAGATTTCATGGCTTCAAGCCATTTTGCAGAATCTAGGCTCATCATCGCTTCCTCATAGTTCGTAGGTTCGTCATGGTCAAGTAACATGACCTCCAGAATAGGATTACTGTACCACTCTGGTGTGGAACGTATTTTGGTTGACCTACGAGGGCCGGTAGTAACTTCATCTGAAGTTTCATGATGATCATCATTAACTTCCTCACGAATTGGTGTAGTAATCACTAGAACTGATTTCTGTGATGAACTACTTTCCAATTCGGTAGAAGGTACAATTACCTCATCAAGTTTTACATTCCTCCCAAGGACTTCTTTTGAGAGAAACTTCTTCTCTAGAAAGGATCCATTCTTAGCAAGGAATATCTTGCCTTCGGATCTATGATAGAAGGTGTACCCAAGAGTTTCCTTTGGGTATCCTATGAAGACGCATGTCTCTGATTTGGGTTCGAGCTTATCAGGTTGAAACTTTTTCACATAAGCATCATAGCCCCAGACTTTAAGAAACGACAGCTTAGGTTTCTTGCTAAACAACAGTTCATATGGTGTCGTCTCAACGGATTTAGATGGTGCCCTATTTAACGTGAATGCAGCTGTCTCTAATGCATAACCCCAAAACGATAGTGATAACTCGGTAAGAGACATCATAGATTGCACCATATCTAATAAAGTACAGTTATGACGTTCGGACACACCATTACGCTGTGGTGTTCCAGGTGGCGTGAGTTGCGAAACTATTCTGCATTGTTTCAAATGAAGACCAAACTCGTAACTCAAATATTCTCCTCCACGATAAGATCGCAAAAACTTTATTTTCTTGTTACGATGATTTTCACTTCACTCTGAAATTCTTTGAACTTTTCAAATGTTTCAGACTTATGTTTCATCAAGTACATATACCCATATCTGCTCAAATCATCTGTGAAGATCAGAAAATAATGATACCCTGCGAGCCTCGGCACTCATCGGATTGCATACATCAGTATGTATTATTTCCAATAAGTCAGTTGCTTGCTCCATTGTTCCGGAGAACGGAGTTTTAGTCATCTTGCCCACGAGGCATGGTTTGCAAGCATCAAATGATTCATAACTAAGTGATTCCAAAAGCCCATCAGCATGGAGTTTCTTCATGCACTTTACACCAAATTGACCTAAACGGCAATGCCACATATAAGTTGCACTATCATTATTAACTTTGCATCTTTTGGCTTCAATATTATGAATATGTGTATTACTACGATTGAGATTCAATAATCCATTCACCTTGGGTGTATGACCTCAGAAGGTTTTATTCATGTAAACAGAATAACAATTATCCTTGACTTAAATGAATAACCGTATTGCAATAAACATGATCCAATCATATTATGCTTTACGCAAACACCAAATAACATTTATTTTAGGTTCAACACTAATCCCGAAGGTAAAGGGAGCGTGCGATGGTGATCTTATCAACCTTGGAATAACTTCCAACTCACATCATCACCTCGCCCTTAACTAGTCTCTTTTATTTTGCAACTCCCGTTTCGAGTTACTACTCTTAGTAACTGAACCAGTATCAAATACTGAGATGTTGTTATAAACACTAGTAAAGTACACATCAATAACATGTATATCAAATATATACTTTTGTTCACGTTGCCATCCTTCTTATCCGCCAAGTATCTAGGGCAGTTCCACTTCCAGTGACCATTTCTTTTGAAGTAGAAGCACTTAGTTCCAGGCTTGGGTCTAGCTTTGAGCATCTTCATAGGAGTGGCAACTTGCTTGTCTTTCTTCTTTGAAGTTCCTCTTTCTTTCCCTTTGCCCTTTTCTTGAAACTAGTGGTCTTGTTAACCATCAACACTTGATGCCTTCACCGATTTTAGAGTCGCGAAGAGCTTGGGAATTACTTTCGTCATCCCTTGCATATTATAGTTCATCACTAAGTTCTAGTAACTTGGTGATAGTGACTAGATAACTTTATCAATTACTATCTTATCTGGAAGATTAACTCCCACTTGATTCAAGCAATTGTAGTACCCAGACAATCTGAGCACATGCTCACTGGTTGAGCTATTCTCCTCCACCTTGTAGGCAAAGTACTGTCAGACGTCTCATACCTCTTGACACGGGCATGAGTATGAAATACCAATTTCAACTCTTAGAACATCTTATATGTTATGTGGCGTTCAAAACAGTTTTTGAAGTCCCGGTTCTAAGCCGTAAAGCATGGTGCACTAAAATGTTAAGTAGTCATCATACCGAGCTTTGTCAAACGTTCTGTGTGCATCTACTCCTGCAATAGGCCTGTCACCTAGCGGTGCATCAAGGATATAATTCTTCTATGCAGCAATGAGGATAATCCTTAGATCATGGACCCAGTCCGCATCATTGCTACTATCATCTTTCAACTTATTTTTCTCTAGGAACATATCAAAAAATAAACGGGGAGCTACATCGCAATCTATTGATCTACAACATAGATATGCAAATACTATCAGGACTAAGTTCATGATAAATTAAAGTTCAATTAATCATATTACTTAAGAACTCCCACTTAGATAGACATCCCTCTAGTCATCTAAATGATCACATGATCCAAATCAACTAAACCATGTCTGTTCATCGGGAATATCAAGAATAACAAAGTCCGTTAAAATAGTAACGTTTGCAACCACAACAGGCACATCCTCACAAATACCGACAGGTATAGCAGTTGATTTATCAGCCATTTGCAAAGATATTTCAGTAGGTGTCAACTTATTCAAATCAAGTCCGCGATATAAAGAGAGAGGCATAACACTAACACCGGCTCCAAAATCACATAAAGCAGTTTTAACATAGTTTCTTTTAATGGAGCATGGTATAGTGGGTACTCCTGGATCTCCAAGTTTCTTTGGTATTCCACCCTTAAAAGTATAATTAGCAAGCATGGTGGAAATTTCAGCTTCCGGTATCTTTCTTTTATTAGTAACAATTTTCTTTCATATACTTAGCATAAGGATTCATTTTGAGCATATCAGTTAATCGCATACGCAAAAAGATAGGTCTAATCATTTCAGCAAAGCGCTCAAAATCCTCATCATCCTTTTTCTTGGATGGTTTGGGAGGAAAAGGCATGGGTTTCTGAACCCAAGGCTCTCTTTCCTTACCGTATTTCCTAGCAACAAAGTCTTTCTTATCATAACGTTGATTCTTTGATTGTGGATTATCAAGATCAACAACATGTTCAATTTCTATATCATTATCATTACTAGGTTGAGCATCAACATGAACATTATCATTTACATTATCACTAGTTTCATGTTCATTACCAGATTGTGTTTCAGCATCAGAAATAGAAATATCATTTGGATTCTCAGGTGTTTCAGCAAAAGGTTCACTAGAAGCATGCAAAGTCCTATCATTTTTCTTTTTCTTCCTTTTAGAAGGACTAGGTGTATCTATATTATTTCTCTGAGAATCTTGCTCAATTCTCTTAGGGTGGCCTTCAGGATACAAAGGTTCCTGAGTCATTTTACCAGTTCTAGTAGCCACTCTAACAGCATAGTCCTTATTCTTACTATTCAATTCATTGAGCAAATCATTTTGAGCCTCAAGTACTTGTTCTACTTGAGTGGTAACCATAGAAGCATGTTTACTAATAAGTTTAAGTTCACCTTTGACATTAACCATATAATCACCCAAGTGTTCAAGCATATCAGCACTACGTTTTAATTCTCTACCAAAACAAGCATTGAAGTCTTCTTGCTTAACCATAAATTTATCAAACTCATCTAAGCATGGGCTAGAAAACTTGGTGAATGGGATTTCAACTTTATCTTATCTATAGAGAGAATTTACATTTACTACCTGTGTCGGGTTATCAAGACCATGTGTTTCTTCAATAGGTGATGGATTAAAACCATATATTTCTTCAACACGCGGTAAATTAAGACCATGTATTTCTTCAATAGGAGGTAAATTCTTAACATGTTCAGCCTTAATACCCTTTTATTTCATGGGTTTCTTTGCCTCTTGCATATCTTCAGGACTGAGAAATAGAACACCCCTTTTCTTCGGAGTTGGTTTAGGAATAGGCTCAGGGGCTGACTCAGGAAGTGTCCAATTATTTTCATTTGTCAACATATTATTCAATAAAATTTCAGCTTCATCCGGTGTTCTTTCCCTAAAAACAAAACCAACACAACTATCTAGATAATCTCTAGAAGCATCGGTTAGTCCATTATAAAAGATATCAAGTGTTTCATTTTTCTTAAGAGGATGATCAGGCAAAGCATTAAGTAATTTGAGAAGCCTCCCCCAAGCTTGTGGGAGGCTCTCTTCTTCAATTTGCACAAAATTATATTTATCCCTTAAGGCAGCTTGTTTCTTATGAGCAGGGAAATATTTAGCAGAGAAGTAATAAATCATATCCTGGGGACTACGCACACAACCAGGATCAACAGAATTAAACCATATCTTACCATCTCCCTTTAATGAGAACAGAAATATTTTAAGGATATAAAAGTAGCGAGTTCTCTCATCATTAGTGAGCAGGGTAGCTATATCATTTGTCACATCCCTAGTTCTGGCCTGACCTATGCTTGCTTCCATCTGTGCATCATGTTTAAATTCTGAAACTTGAACTGAGGGAAATTGGAAGCCTCAAAACCCTAAATAAAAGAAGGGCAAAAACCCTAAAATCTCATTCATTTGTTCCAAAATGCTCTCCTTAAATGTTTGATAATTTTTGGCAAGGGTTCTAGTCCCAACCAAAATATTGAACATTTTTAAGGATTTATTTTTGGGACTTTGAATTTAAATCATTAGCTATTTGAATTTGAATTATATTCATATAACTAGAATATAATTCAAATTACCCCTGAAATATTTTATGAGCTTTTGGAAAAGTCCATCTAGCAAAATAAAAATATTCAGAGGAGCTTTTGGCATTGTTTGAATTATTTTAAATTCAAAACAGTGGCAAAAGATTAAATAAAAATAAAACAGAACAGAAAAATTAAAAAAGAGCAGAAGCCTACCTGTCGCTTACCTGCGCCTCACCTGTGCTGGCCCAGCCCACCCTGCCAGTCCACTTGGCGGCCCAGCCCACCAGGGGCACCGCCGTCTTCAACCTCTGCCTACTGGCAGAGGCGTGTCGACGCGCCCGCGCCCGAGCGCCACCTCCTGCTTCCACCTCCTGCTGCCCCCTCACTGCCCTGGACTTCCTCCGCGACGCCACGACA